>NC_081407.1:227160780-227460780 GCF_030272615.1 Cryptomeria japonica
AAATAGATCTATTGTGGATTGTGCTAGAACACTGATGATTGAAAAGAAAGTGCCACAAACATTTTGGAGAGAAGCAATAAGCATAGCAGTTTACACACTGAACCGAGTACAATTGAAGAAATGTACTTTGAAGACAACATATGAAATCTGGTATGATAAGAAACCTAAAGTAAGTTATTTTAAAATCTTTGGAAGTAGATGCTATGTTCACAAAGATGATAGAAATGGCAAGTTTGATTAGAAAAGTGAAGAAGGAACATTTCTAGGTTATTCTTCTAGAAGCAAAGCATTTAAATGTCTGATCAAATCATCTAACAAAATAGTAGAAAATGCAAATATGAAAAATTGATAAATTTGCAGAAAGAAATGATGAAGGAAATTCCAAGGAACCAGAAGACTATGATAAATTTGTCTATGTTCAACTGACAAGTCTTACCGAGAAAACTGTTGAAGAAAATGAAGAGAATATCCAGTTACCGAGTGATGAAGAAGATCATACAGAGCCTACCGAGCCTATATTAGCTAAGTATGTCAGAAGACATCATGCACCAAGTCAGATTATAGGAGATAAGGATGATCCAATGATGATAAGAAACAAACTGAGACAGAACACATGTTTGATATCCAAATTTAAACTAAGAATAGTGAAAGTGGCATTTAACAGTGAAGATTGGATAAATGCTATGATAGAAGAGATTGATCAACTCAAGAAGAATGACACATGGACACTAATCCCAAGACGAAAGGACAAAAATGTAATTGGTATAAAGTGGATTTTAAGAAACAAGCTAAATGAAAAAGGAGAGGTCATTCGAAACAAAGCAAGACTAGTTTGCAAAGGTTATGCTCAAGAAGAAGGAATTGATTATGATGAAACTTTTGCACCTATTGCTAGACTTGAAGGAGTAAGAACATTGTTGGCATATGTTGCTTTCAAAAACTTCAAGGTATATCAAATGGATGTCAAATCTACATTTCTAAATGAAATATTAGAAGAAGAAGTTTTTATTGAACAACCTAAAAGATTTGTTGAAGACAATAATAAAGATCGAGTATGTAAATTGAACAAAGCTTTATATGGTTTGAAACAAGCACCTAGAGCGTGGTATGAAAGATTGCACTCTTATTTGATTAAGATTGGTTTTATAAGGACAAGTGAGAACAACAATATGTACATGAAGAATGATGAAAATGGAATACTGATCTCAGCCATATTTGTTGATGATATTATATTTTGTGGAAATGACTCTCTATGTAAGAACTTTGGAAATGAAATGAGAAAAGAATTTGAGATGTCAATAATCGGTGAGATAAAGTATTTTATAGGTTTACAGATACTGCAAATGAAAAATGAGATTTTCATTACTCAATCCAAGTACATAAAGGAAATCTTGAAGAAATTTGGAATGCAGGATTCAAAACCAGTAAGTACTCCTATGACTACCAACTGTAAATTATCAAAGAATGATGAATTTGCATTTGTTGATGAGACACTTTACCCATTTATGATTGGAAAGCTACAATATATTGTTCACAACAGACCAGACATAGCACATGCAGTAGGTATAGTTGCAAGATTCTCTGCAGATCTTAAGGAAACACACATGACAGCAATCAAAAGAATTTTTAGATACTTGAAAGGCACAAAGAAATATGGCTTAGTATATCAGAAAGGAAATGATTTTGATTTAAAAGTTTATACTGATGCTGATTGGGCAGGCAACATTGATGACAGAAAAAGAACAAGTGGAGGAGCTTTCTTTTTAGGAGAAAGACTAGTGAGTTGGATTAGCAAGAAACAAGGATGTGTTTCACAGTCAACAGCAGAAGCTGAATACATTGCTGCAACATTGAATTGTACCAACATTGCATGTATCAAACAACTATTGGAAGGTATAAATGAGAAAGTTACCGAGCCAGTAACTATATTCTGTGACAATACTAGTGCCATTAACATTTCAAAAAATCCTGTTATGCACTCTAAGACAAAGCATATCTCTATCAAATATCATTATCTTAGAGAAGAAGCTCAAGAGAAGAAAGTGTTGTTGGAATTTGTTAGCACAAAGGAACAAATAGCAAATATCTTCACCAAACCACCACCAAGGGACACTTTTGAATATCTCATAAATAAGTTAGGGGTCCTACCCCTATCTTCTACTCATTGACCGAGTTCGGTGAAAGCATCAATTCAATGACTCTATTGAATATCTTTCAAGAGTTGATACTGATTTACACACTTTAGGATGTTTTCTAAAGGTGTATAGGAAATAATGCAGAATACATTACAGGGAACAGGAATTGAAGACAAATGCTCTAACCGAGACTAAGTTGACACATTACAGCAGGAATTTACTTCATACAGGAAGAAATTATATTTTAAGTTCTTTACTTTTTGGCATTGTTGTCAAAAGGGGAGAAAACTGAGAAAGGAGAGAAGACTGAAGATTGAAAAGACTGAAGAGAATAGGAGAAGTCTAATGTATGGGGGAGAGTATTTCAGCATTTCAGAATCACAGCAATCCGAATCTTTTAAGGTCAAATCAATTGGTTTTGCCATCAATGCCAAAGGGGGAGATTGTTGGCAATTTAGCATTATAACAGACAATGAAGGATTGTTGACATTTCAATAAGGATATTGAGAAGGTTGTTGATGATTATGGATATAACTGATTAAGGATGTTTACTATCTTGATATTATTATTTTGTCATTGATGTCAAGAAATTGATTTTCTAATTCAGTATGATGTTGCCATATCTTGAGAAGTATGATTTGAAGAGTATAAAGATGTCAGTAAAAGACACAGAAAGAATATGATGAATAAGGGGATGAATAAGGTATTCAATGGGCAACTAGTACCGAGAGAGACAATGATGAGATCATGATGTTTAGATTGTTTCGACATCATACGTATGTTATAAATTTTAAAGTTAATACTATACTATGTTATCAAGAAAAGAACCTAGTCCGTAAACCCTAAGGAACCTAGTCGGTAAACCCTAAGGTTATCGCTATCGGTTAATGAAGGCAGAAAGTCTACCGAGTGAAGTTTAGTATTTACCGAATTGTTACCAAGTTGTAACTGAGCTATAACAAAATACATTAAATGGTTACATACATTATTTAATGAAGGAAGATGATGAGCTGGAACTGATTAAATGATTGGTATGCCGTAAAAATAGTTTGTTAAGAATCTATGGCAATGGAAGATCGGCGGGAAGATCTATAGTTGAGATTGAACCGCAATACCCTAGCACAAGTTCCAAGAAATGTATGCAAGTTCCAAGGCAAGGTAAAACGTTTTCAGATTGAAGGATACATTGAATGTGGTCAAAGTTTGAAGATCTGATGGCTATGATTGATCAAGGGAAATGTGATCAAGGAGATTAAGTGGTTAAGCAAATTGATTATAAATAGGGAACTGTTGATAAACAATGCATGCGGGCAAGTGTATGCACATGGATGCTACATAGTGATTATGGAGCATAGAAGCTTGAAGACCTATTTGAATAATAGAGTATAGAAGCCTAGCAGATGGACAAGATTAGTTCTATGTCTAGATTGTATTGAGCAAATAAGAATCTGCTTTAGCATTTTAGATGTGAAGTTGCAAATAGATTTTTATTACTGTTATTTTGTGTACTAACAAAAAATCTCTTAACCGAGTGGACTTAACTGTCTTATTTGTAAAACCCTCTAGCAAGGTGACATTCTGATTGAGTGTTTGAAATCCTTTAACAAGGTCACTTCTAACAAGGTGAAATCCCTTAATTGGGTCAAATCTAGCAATGTGTTTGTAATCTTTAACATGATTTGCTTTTAACCGAGCATACTCTAGAAGAGTATATTTCTTAGTGGGTCCGAAATCCCACAGTGGTTTTTACCTATTTGGGTTTCCATGTTAAATCTGGTGTTATGAGGTTTATGATGTTTATATGCTTTTGAGTTTGCATGTTTAACAGTTTTGGTTATATTACTAAAGTATATGTTACCGAGGTTGAATCTGATATTTTTATGGAAGATTAAGTTTGTATGATTCACCCCCCCTCTCATCTTGTTGTCTATTGGATCTGTACTAATATTAAGTATCAGAGCTGTTAGTCTATCTAGTTGTTCAATGGTCACACAACTTATTTAATATTTACAAGGAGTTGTTTCTATAATTTTTATCTAAACTTTTTCAATGGTTAACAAGAGTAGGTAAGAATAGTTGTGCATCTCATGATCCAATGGTCACATAGGGTAGTAAAGATTTCCAACAATTTGTTTCTATAATAATCCACTAAAATTATGTCATGTGGAAAATTATGTTGGGAAGATAGGAGAATGTTGTTATTATTTAGAGGAGAAAGAGTTGGCTATCTCATGTTCCAATTATTATATAAGGTAGTTAATATTTTCAAAGACTTGTTTCTATAGTTTTTTAGTAAACTTAAGCCAGAAAATATATAGAAGATCCAATAGCTAAGAAGCATAGGTAACAAAAATACTATTTTACTTCTGTTACCTATTATTTCCAGTCAATTATTTCCATTATGAAAGAGTTTTCCATCTCATGATTCAGTGGTTACATAGGGTAAGTAAGATTTCCAAAGATTTATTTCTCTAATTTTCCACTAAACTTATGCCTCAAGGGAAATAAGTGTTCAAATGTTGATTGGTTAAGGTTAGTGTTGATTATCTTGATTATCTTGGTTGATTATCTTGGTTAGTTAGTGTTGATTATCTTGGTTAGTGTTGGCTATCTTGGTTAGTTATCTTGGTTGGTTAGTTATGGGTGTATATATATATATATATAAAAGAATTGTCTATCTTATGAATGAGATAAATTCTCATCAAATTTTGAAAAATGATTTACCCTCGTATTTATAATACCAAAAATGCCATGGTTTCACTTACATCAATAAATTGATCTGAATATTCATTTAATATAACATGACTGCTAGCATACAAATTCACAAAAAAGTATTAAATGAATAATATAATACAAAAATATATTGAAACAAAATCTCAACTCCCACCAATATTTTTAATTAAGAGACTGAAAAAAGAAAAAAAAAAAAAGGCTGCAATTTTTTTAATTTTTAATTGTCCACGGATTCTTGCAACTATACAATCAACCATAGATAGGTATAAACTAACAACCCTCAAATATTAACTGCCCCTAAACTGGCAGAGAATTAACTGCCAGTATAAAAATATGTAGATTACCCTAAACTGGCAGAGAATTAACTGCCCAGGTTTGATTAGGCTTGGGCATGAATCATTTCACGTAATTGAGGAAATTCTTGTGCAATGCCAGTAGCATTTTATTTTAATTTCATTTGCACTTGCCTTTTTCATTTTGGTTACTTTTCAACAAATTTATTTTGTGCATATCTTATCACTATTGCATTCCATGGTATGATATATTTTTGAGGCATTCTATTAAACGCTTCAAGTGTCTTGTTCTTGTCTCTATTTCCACATTCTATGCGCATCTCCACCAATTCATTTTCATCAATTATAATATCCAAGAAAACACTCAGCCATTATGCTCCAATATCAATGGGTGTGCATGCTTCCACAATTCGCCAAAACAGTTGCAACTAGAACCTCTCACAAAAATATGCCTTCAACATGGATTAATATAATTGTTGACTATTTTTTGTTTGCCAAGTCCTCTAATTTGAAGGGGTTATTTCTTAAATCTCATTGAAAATGTTCTTTGCTGCATAGGCACTTCTATTGGGATAAACTTAAAGGATTCATAATTTGTAGTCAAGGCTATAAAGTCATACTTAGAAAAGTCAACTGGTTATTTGTATCTAATGTATTTTATCTATATTGAGATCTTATTAGCTATAATATCAAAACATATTAAAAATATTGAAAAGTAATTTTAAAGGATACTTATAATCTACACATTGTTAGAAAAAATCAATATCTAGATTTACCTAGTCTTACCTAGTCTTACCTAGTTTTACTTAGGTTACATTGTCAGCCTATAACCCATAGGTTCTAAGATCAATTTTAAAATCCTTAAAATACTAAGATACTAGAACATGCTAGTTAAATAATACAATGGTTTAAACTACAAGAATATGCTAGTTAAATAATACAATGGTTTAAAAGATTCATAACTAAAATATTCCTCTTAGTTTTAGACATAAGGACATGTATAATTTTAACAGGGGGAGAAACCACCTCTAAAATAACATATGTAGACTAGATTATCAAATATATTTAGAACTTCATTTGATGATATCCATTTTGAAGATTTTATGGTTACAACAATATAAAAAAGATGTAATGAAGGCCTTGTCTTATCCTCCCAAGTTAGAATTCATCTCAAGGTTAATCATATTTTGGTCTTTAATGGTTGTATAAACAAATTGACAAACATAGTGATAGAAATGGGAAACCCAAAAAATAAAATTTATATGTTTTCTTGGGACCATAGACCTTTGTAGGGATCACTAATATATAATTTTTTTGTACTTTCTATCATTTTTATTATGATTTTATCTACAAAACGACCATGTTGAATGTCATCTTCTAGGACACAGGTCTTTGAAATTGTTATAGACAAATCAACTTTTTAATTAAACCAACCTTCATCCTTGCATTGAAGTAAAGGAAAGTTTCTTTCCTAATGTTTCTTGATGAAATGCCCAATGCATATTAATAACTTGATAGAATTTTATTATTATTAAGACGATTGACGAGATTATTGTGTTTTATTTTATTGTACAGTTTTATTGGACTTGATTTTTGTACATGTTGGTTATAAACTATTGTACATATAAAATATAATTGTGTGTTTGTTTTGCATGTGATATATGCAAAAGAAAATATTCATGTAGTCTGGAATGCATGAATATAATCTTGGAATGTATGTTGAGTATTAAAAAATTATAATTTGATTAATTATGAGTGACTATATGAAATAGGACATGGATGGTAAGTGTTGTAAGATAATATTTTTTATCAAAATAAAAGGAGTTAAATGAGTAAGTAAACTGATAAATTTAGATAGATAGAAGACTAATTTAACATATAAATTATAATTGGTTCTTTAATTAAAAAATTCATGATATGTTTCATAAGACATCTATGTAAATATTATCATAATTTTCATTGGATTATTGAACTTGTGAATCAAAACATTTAAAGAATACAGATGAAGGAAAATAAAAAATGGAATTATAATGAAGTATTAACAATGAAAGCCACACCCAAAAACTAGCACAGTTGACTCTTAGCCTGTAACTGCAACCATGGGTGAATCTGGGAACCCATAAACACTAACATAAACACCATATTACAACATTTGACCATACAAACCCAATCTAGAAACAAATGGTTTTGAAAGGCTCCCCAAACCTTGAGTTTGGGTTTTGAACTAGTACCCAAAACTAGCAAAGGTTTTTCCCAAGACCCCCAAACCTCCAACAAAGAATCTAGGTCACCAAAAGAAAAGCTAGTCCTTAACCAAAAACAAGAAAAATAACTGGCCAAGCTTGGCCCTTGAAAAGTACTAGCATCCAGCAAAGCCAAAGCGCCCAAAAAGTGAAGTAAAAAGGCCAACCCAACATACAACAAGAAGACCCCTAGCCACAGAACCAAGTGGGAATATTAGATGAGAAAGTTCCAGATCCATCTAAGAAGACTACTTTGTGAGAATAAACCAGCAGCCTCAGTAGGCAACACGGACAACACCAGTAGTCAAAAATTCCCATCACTCCATCTCCCCACCTCAATATGGAAGATTACCACCTCAATAGGAATAAGAAAAAGGCAGATAGACAACATACAATGCTCTCTAGCAGCCAACAAAAGACAACCCTCTCCCCTCCTCTGCATTTCCACCTCAATGGGAAACAAGGTCACCTCAAAAAGACAAGGATGGGAGAAGGAGAAAGGCCCAAAAAATACTCCCAAAGGGATACTCAAAAGATAACCCTCCAACTCCATAGGACAGTAGCCCAGCACCAAAAGAGAGTGAAAAGCATCTCCTTCTGAAAGAAAAAATAAGACACACCAAAGAATCGAACGAGCCACAAAACCGAGCAAAGGAGAGAGACCAAGACCACATATGAACCTCACCACCAAAGATCTTCCTGGGTCCCAAATCTTACCAAGTCCCTCACACCTTTGAATCTCCCCAAAGCCAGATCTACAGTCCCCCGAATCGACCATCCAAGGCCCATTCTCTTGAAACGCAACCCTCCTCAGCGAACAAACTTCATTTAGCTCTACTCCAACACCTTAATACCTCAGCCCTCGAGTCCTCTTCTCAACAATCAAAACAAGAAAGAAAGAGACAGGGGAGAGCACCATGAATAGATCCCCTCCACGATCCTTGCTCCCGGCCAAAACAAAAACACCCACTGGGGACAAGCACACTCGGTCCCCCCATCCACAGACACCCCTCTCCAAGACTAGGACTTCAAGCCCGCACACCAAAAAAGAACAAAATAGTAGTCACAGAGAAGCCCTTCCCTAGCCAGGAGGTAAGCAAAGGAGAGAAAGGTCGAATCTATTTTCATTCGCATCTTCTTCCCCATCTTCAGCCACACTAGAAGTTGTCCCTCCCACTCCCACCTTTGCGCCCACCTACTACATTTGAAATTTAATTAGGACCTAATTTCCTCCATCTTATATTATTCTAAATTTTAGAAAAGATGTAAAAACCACCAATTTTTTTAGAAATTGTAATGTTGATTTTTAATGTTATGGGACATTTTATTTGAATAAAAATAAATTAATGAAAATTATTTTTAAAAAATAATCATATTTATAAAATAATTAAAAATTTCATGAAAGGGTGTGATGGTTTGAAAAACCAACCCTTGTGGCTTATATAATTCAATTCTATAAAAAGAGGGGGAGGTATGGAGAGGATACATGGAGAATAATACAAGAGAAGGATAAATTGAAAAGAGGTTGGGCATTGGGCATTGGAGAAGGGGCATACAGTGTGTGTCCAACTTGAGGTGCAATGTACACTCAGAGTGCTTCCTTGCCTAGAAACCCTATTCGTGTAACTAATCCTTTGCCTGCCAGAATGCAGCCTCTCTGTGATTTATGTCAAGCCAATAACATTTAGCCCTACCTAACCAATAACATAATCCTAGTTAAATCTTATCTCAAGCCTAATTTGAATGGAATAATAACCCTAACCTTAACTCCAATACTTGCTCTAGTTAAATGCAAAGGCTAAGCTAGTTTCTTCCAAAATTTAATAGGATATTGTATTTATAAAATTAAAATAAATCTAAGAACAAGATGAAGTCTGATGGGAATTACTCAATAGAGATGTGGAACACAAGTAAAATATAAGTTGGAATATTTAGACAATATTTATTTTCTTCTAAAATTAACAAGAATTGTGTTGCATCGTAGTTGTGAATTAAATGTATTAAAGCATTTCATACTAATTTTTTATCTATATATATATATATATATATGATTATTCAAAAAGTACTCAAACTCTTGTACACATCTATGTTTTCAACGACATCAACAATAACTAAAATAAGTTAGGGTATTAATCTGTCAATTAAAAATCTTCTGCGCCTATGAATTTCTTTATTCGGACTGCAAAATAACTAAATTCCAACCTTAACAAGGGCTTCCTAGTGCTGCAAAGTTGCTTGTGGATTGGTTTTGTTCTATTTAAATATTTATGGAAAAGTAATATGAATGTTCATTTAATCCGTTAGAACCTCCTAAGTCAAAATGCTCAAACTTCTTACCACCAACATCATCATGTCCTCACAATGCTCATGTTTGCAAGTAGAAAATGTGAATGTACCTATTGTAACAGAAGTCAAACTCTCTCATCATTAAAAAGGACAAAATTGAAAGGAAATGTTATATATTTTTGTAAGGCAAGGGTCTTTCAGTAAAAATAGAGGAAGGCTCACCAAGGAGCCAATTCAGGGCATAATAGTCTAATATTTTAAAGCATAATTTTATCAGAAGTAATGCCCTACCAAGAAACCCAAAAGGTTTACACTAAAACAAAGGAATAAAAGTGAAAATATTTTTTTATTTTTTTAAAACAAAATATATAATTAAGGTGCACAAGTTATAATATTGTACTAGATAATTACACAAGCGGAAGACTTATCCAAATTCCTAAAGGTTTTCCAATGAAGATTACTTTAAAAAGAAACTGAAATCTTAAGGCTCACTTAACCACTATTGATGCATGTTAACTATCCCTAATACATTAAAATGACATTCATTTAAAGAACAAAATTATCCATGCTTCAATTGCATACTAAAGATTACATACATCTAGGTAATTACAATACAACATTCTATAACCTCATAATTAACATTACAAAATTTGTCAACTTATCATATTTCAACATATTTAAATTAAATTATAGGATGACAAAAGAATTTAAAATCAAGAGCATATAATGATTTTCATAGTTTATAACATGCCAAGAAGACATAATAATACAATGACACAACTTAACTCATAAGGTTCAAATAGGTACAATAATGGATCCACAAAGTACAAATGAATCCAACTCGAACAAGAAGATGAACAAGTCCAAGGAGCAACTGGAAAACCTACAAAGACAACCCTTGCAAGAAGGAAGCAAACATAATGCCGATGGAAAGTGGAACTACCACTCGACCATGTTGCTCAAAAGAACCACCCCTTCATGCTAGGAATGGCACTAAGACCCATTAGCAAGTAGAGGAAAGAATACATGGTTTCACAAAACATTGGATCAACTCACATATAGAAACTCACAGAACATGACTCCAAATCATAACAGGTGAAATCAACAAGACTATACACTAGTGACCGTAAGGGATGAGTGTCATCACATAGCTTTGTATGTTTACCCTAGAAGACCTCGATAGGTCCTGCCCCCATCATGGGTTACCCTGATAACCTCTCCCAAACCCCCGACCCCATCCAAGTCTCATGTGGACCCAAACAATCCTTTCATGAGGATAAGGTTGTTGGTTTGTCATTCTAGGTCTTCTCATTGCATCTTGAGTCTATACTAGCACTCAACCATGAGTGAGGCATAATTATCCTACTTAGTGTTTCATCTAATAAACCCCCTAATAATTTATTAAGTTATCACTTTTTAAGCAAAATTTCGATGGGTTACCCTGCTACCACTTTGGGCGCAGCCCCCAACCGAAAGCCACTCTCCCTTATGACACTACACAAACTCAATTGAACCCTAGGATATGATGCACAAAATCACATCTACACAGGAGTGTAGAAACAATAACAGTTCATTGACCACAAAACCTAACCACCTAGTTTGAGATACTGAAGATTACACTCAATTTACGAAAACAAGACCCTTATAGAAAAACAACCCAACAATTTGCATAAAAAATTAAATTCATGATTTTAAAACTCATTACGAGCCAAGCATATAAGCAAAAAGGAAATAACATCATTGTAAAATATATATGAGAAATCAGGTCACAAGGTTCTTCTATCCATCAGTTAATTCACCAATTATCCATTTCAAAATTATTGATCCTCCACATGATAGATAATTAGTCCTAAAATAAACCATGTTAATTCAATCAAGCAGCTCTCAAAGATAATACTCAAATCCAAATCATATATTAATATTATAAATATATATACATATATATATAATAAACATTTAAAATTAATATTAACAACTAATATTTAACTCTTAATAGCAATTATATATATATATATATATATATATATTATTTTAAACAAATTATTAAAATTAAATTAATTTAATAAATTTTAAATTAAACTAATTTAATAAATTTTAAATTAAACTAATTAATTTATTTTTAACTAATTTTATTTTTAATTAAAAAATATAAAAAAAGGGGGAAAACGGTAGTCCCACCGCTCCCCTTTCCATAGGTTGCGTGAGGTTGTGGACACACAGACCACGTAGGTATGTGGGCACACAACCAGCGCAAGGTTGTGGGCACACAGCCTACAATTGTGTGTAACCACAGAAATTTATTTTTATTTAATTTTTTATTTTTAAACTAAATTTAAAATTTAGAATTTTACCGATACAATACCAATAAAACAAACAAGTCCCTCATTCCAAATAAATTTTGGAATACAACTCCGAAAGATAATTCTTAGAGGAAGACAATAAAATTAGAAAACTCAAAATTTCAATATTGGTAAAATTTTGTCAGCATAACCCCTCATAGGGTAAAATTGAACGAAATTTCAACTCTCCCATTCCAATTTCATGAAAACAAAACCAATTTAACATTTCACAATCAAATTGAATGCTTCCAAAAGAAATATTTTGAGTTTTCAAACACAAAGAGAACACCCAATTTTTTTAAATTTCAATAATTTCAATCAACAAGAAATTGTTTGGAAAAGAGATTTAATTTAAAAATTAAAATTCCATCCTAATCCTTTCAACCACAAATTAAATTTGGTTGCAAAATATAAATCTCTTAAAACAATCACACAAGAATTATTTCTCAAAACAAGAAATTTAAAACAAAGGTTTTCACAAGCAACCTCAATAGCTATCTTGGATGATCAGTTGAGATGAGGTGATTACTCCCAGTGGTGAAGAGTAGCATAGTAGAAATAGAAAATTTTTAACCTAAAACTATTTTGGGTTGAAATTTTTTTCAACTATTCAAAATTCATGCCTCAAAAAGTAAATTTTAAAACAAAGTCTATTCTCTCAAATTTATATTTTTATAAATAAAATAAAAACTTAAATTTCATTCAAAAAGTCAATGAATAAGATATTTTTCATTCTTTCCAATTTTAATTAAACCTTTCAAAAAATAATGTATACACCATTTAATTTCAAAATTTGAAAATAACATTATTGCACTTGCTAATTAATGAATTTTACTAATTGATTAATCAATTAATCAAATAAAAGGTCCCATTTAATTTCTCTTTTATTTACCAAAGCATAATAAGATTTTTAATCTAATTAAACACTTCAAAATGTAGTAATCAATTCCACCAAATGCATATTACGCAACTACATAAATCAAAAAAATACATGACCCACATACCAACATAGGGAATTGACGATGCTCACTTTGAGCACAAATAGGGTAAAATGTAGGTCTTAGAAATATCTCCTCCACTTTCATCAAATCAGTAAGCTACACTCAGACTTGTGAAGCTAGGTGGCGATGATACACCGTACCTACATGGTACTTGTACCTAAAATTCCCCGCATCAACGAACTACATGTACATATATATACCATCATAGAAAACACACCGGTGAAGGAGAGATCACGATGTTCCCTATCTCATTGAAGTGAGTGAAGGAAAAAAATCCCCTCGCACTCCATACACTTATGAACATGAAACATGTATAAAACACATCACATGTGTGAAGTAAATGTGTCAGTCCATGTCAGTAATCCAATAAAATCACATTTAACCATCAATAAGCAAATATTACATGAAAACATACACTACAACTCAAATAAAATCATATAGAAATATCGCATAAAGTCTAAATCAAATATCACAATAATGTATCCACTGAAAAAGGTCAATTGAAGTCAAACACGAGTCTAAAAGTTTGATTGAGAAAGGGGTACTACATTCTCCCCCCCAAAACTAGGCTTACTACTGGAAGCCTAAAATAGATACGAATAAAGATCTCTCATCTTCGGTACATCCTCTCATGTCGCCAAGGTCTCATAATTTGGGTCCCATAGGACCCTTACCTAGTCAATGGTACGACCCTTGAGGGTCAAATTCCAACATTGTAGAATGTGCACAGGCTCCATAGAAAGTTGTTTGTCCTCAACCTATGAAGCGTTCCAATCAACAACATGGGTCACATCAGGATGATAAGTTCTATGAACAGAAACATGAAAAACATCATGGATGCGGGATAGGCTTGGTGGCAAGGCGAGATGGTAGGTAACAGGTCCTATCCTCTCAAGGATCTGAAAAGGGCCAACAAAAAGAGGTACCAACTTAGAACCCTTTCCATAAAGGATTGAACTCTTTCGCGGACACACTCTCAACAACACATGGTCGCCAACAGAAAAATGACGATCCACTCTATGAGCATTGGCATACTTCTTCTGCCTATCCTGAGTAGCTACCAAATACCCACGAATCTTCTCAACCTACTGCTCCATCTCTCAAAGCATATCTAGTCCTAACCGAACCCTTTCCTCTAACCGATCCCAGATCAAAGGATTATGACAAGGACATCCATACAATGCTTGGAAGGGAGACATTCCTATAGAGATGTGATATCCATTGTTATAAGAAAACTCCACAAGACATAGATATTCCTCCCAGCATGACTGCTGGTCCATAACATACATGTGAAGCATGTCCTCTAAGACCCGATTCACATGCTCGGTCTGACCATCGATCTCTGGGTGATAAGATGAATTCAAGGTCAACTGGGTCCCCAAAGAAAGTTGAAGTGAGGTTGACAATGGTCAAGTAAAGACAAGATCTCTATCCAAAATGATCCACCTAGGAATCCCATGCAACCTCACCACATCTTCCAGGAAAACTCTTGCCACCACTGTTGTTGTATAGGAAGATCGAAAAGGGAAAAAAATGAGCAACTTGGTTAATATATCAACAATGACCATGATGGCATCATCACAACGCAAAGAAATAGGCAACCCCACTATGAAATTCATAGAAATGATATCCCATTTCAAATCCAATACCAAAT
This sequence comes from Cryptomeria japonica, assembly GCF_030272615.1. Classification (NCBI taxonomy): domain Eukaryota; kingdom Viridiplantae; phylum Streptophyta; class Pinopsida; order Cupressales; family Cupressaceae; genus Cryptomeria; species Cryptomeria japonica. The sequence goes on from NC_081407.1 coordinate 227,175,465, forward strand.
TAGGTTGTAAAATCCCTACAAAATGTTGATACTATGACTTTATCCACTAACATTATAAACACTTCTACACAAGATCAGCAATGTCACATTTCATACCAGCCCAACGATATATATGTCTAAGATCTATGTGCATCTTCTTGACACCAGGATGTGCTGAATAAGGTGCATGATGGGTCTCAGTTATGATCAAAATACAAAGTCCATCCAAAGGAGGTACATAGATCCATCCAAGATTTCGAAGAAGACCATTAGCTCAAGGTTATATCCAGAATATCTACCCTCTAGTGGCCTCCAGTCTCAATCACAACTCTAACATACTGATACCAGGTGTCCTGAGGAAGAATCCCAAGAATTTTCTCTCTCAAATCCACCCCAAGGGACAATGTTGCAACCTCATGTCACCTACGACTCAAAGCATCTACTACTACATTCTCTTTCCCATGAATATATTGAACCTCAAAATCATAATCATAGAAGAATTCCATCCATCTTCGCTGTCGAGCATTCAAGTTTGGCTTCGTGAAAATATACTACAAACTATGATGATAAAAACTGAAGTCGCATTCATGAGGCTCATAAAAATTGAAGTCGCATTCGTAAACCCAAATGTCACCACTGTGAACTCATAGTGACCATAATAGGTATGAAAAGCCATTCTATGAATATTTGTATCATGAATGCGCAACTAATGATATGGAGATTTGAGGTCAAACTTAGAGAACACCTTGGCTCCCTTTACCTGATCAAAAATATCATCTATTCGAGGTAATGGATATTTATTGTTGATGGTTACCTTATTCAACTCTCAGTAATCAATGCGTAACCAAAGAGAACCATCCTTCTTCTCAACGAAGATAACTGGCGTACCCCAAGGAGAAACACTCGGATGAATTAACCCCTTGGCCATCAGTTCCTCCATCTGTAGCTTTAACTCACTCAACTCCTACGTAGACATCCAATATGGTGCTCTCAAAATAGGTTCCACACCTGGAACCAAGTCAATGCGAAAGTCTATGTCCCGCTTCAGGGGCATATCGGGAATATCCACATGAAACAAAGAAGCATACTCTTGAAGAATAGGGTGACCATCAAGAGCAATTTATCGACTCTCTTCCTCAACCACATCCTCAAGAGAAAGTATAAAAAGATGGCACCCTCAACGTGTACACCGCTTAAGTTGCATAGCGCAAATCATACGTAAGGATACGAATCTCTAAACCCCAATGATCCCGTCTTTCCTGCCATGATCATCTAAACACTCCACTATCTTCTGAAGATGGTCTACACAAGCACTGTGAGATGCTAACCAATCTATCCTCAACACAACTCCATAAGACCCTAAAGGAATGACTCAAAGGTCAACTGAAGTTATAAAGGGTCCTAGGTCCAACTCACAACTGAGAATGAAGGAATCTATGGTCACACACAAACCAGTGGCCAACTCTACTTGCCACCTATCTGCCTTCCTAGTAGACGTGGGCCTACATCACTCCATAATGGAGGAAGAAATGAAAGAATCAGAAGCACTAGAGTCAAATAGTATAGTGATAGGAATACCAACCACCACACCTGCAGTCTCGATCAATGTACCTGGTGCTCGGCTTGGCGATCATCAACTCCTACAAAAACTATGGGATCTACCTACATCCCCCATTGTTGGCTTCGATGTTGCTGGTATTTGATTATCTGTTTGAAGAGAATGATGAGGACACTAAGCGACTATGTGGCCATACTAACCATAGGAGAGAAAAGCTCCCCTACTAGGTCCTCTACCTCTAGATGACCCACTGGATTGCTAGAAACTTCCTCTACTAGAGGCCTGTGATGCACCATGAGAGGACTATCTTGGGAAACTCTGTCTATTCCTGTGCCAATTCCTATTCTTCTTAGGCTGAGAGTTGCCACCCTGCGGGCCCTGAAACTGCTTCGACCTCGATTGAAAACTCTGTTGTAGTTAACCACCCTTAGCGGGTGCCTAAAAACTCCTAAAAGGTGCAGCAGTCTTAGACTGATTCCCTCTAACTCTAGAACCACTATAAGGCACACTCCCAATCTATACTCCAAACTGACCAACATTAGCATGACCAAGATTCTCCTCTGCTAGCCTGGCTTTTGCCATAGCTATCTCTACTCATACAAGCTCAAATACTCTCACTCCTCCACTGATGAGGTCATTTAGACCTCTCAATAAGTACTGGACTAAAATAGCCTCATCATTCCCAATACTAGCATATTGTTTGAGCTCATAAAAACTATGCTCAAACTCATCCACATACATGTCGAACTGGCATAATACATAAAACTCATCTGCTAGACACTGTCTCCACTGAGTTGAGAGCAAGCGTGCCCTAATCTCTCCAGGAAAATCTCCCAAGATATGGTGTTAATGTTTAAACAGATCCTCTCTTCCTCCAACCACCACCAAATAGAAGAAAACCTCTTGATACACATGATGAGACATCTCACCTTAGTGTTGCTGCCATATGGATGCATGACGAAACATCTATCCAAACTAGTCAATGAAGTCTCTACCTCAGGTCCAGTACCCAAACCGTCAATGGAAGGAGGATAAAATCTCATTAGATCTCTTACATGCCTCACAATAACTGAATCCTAGTCCACTAGGACCTTTCTCCTCCTGGGAGACCTCTCTCTCTCCCTCTCCTCAAGATTCTACTGGTGAGACTCTCCCATTTGAGCATGCTAGGTTGTTCAGCCTCAGGTCTAGGGCCAAGTCTGGCTAACAATTCATTAAACATCTGCCTCAGCTCCTCTCTTTTGGGAACCTTCTCTACTATGTGCTGGTCACTCTAATGCACAAATTGATCCTACTCTACACTCTCATGAGTGGGCTGCAGTGAAGCACTATGATGGCCTGAACCTCGGCAATGTACCCCACCTCTACCTCGATTGCGGCCAACTCCACGACCTCCACCTTTGGCTTTCCCAACCATAATCCAGACACTATACAAGAGAAAAAGTTTAGATCTTTAGCAGGGATATTGATAAGGGAAGCGCAAACACTAAGACCTAACAAAAGGTCAAATGAACAAGTTGGAGGAGAAACTGGAACACCTGCAAAGACAACCCTCACAAGAAGGAAGCGAACATGATGCTGATGGAAAGTGGCACCACCACCCACACATGTGGCTCAAAAGAACCACCCCTCCATGCTAGGAGATAGAACTAAGACCCACTAGCAAGCAAAGGAAACAATACATGGTTTCACAAAACATTGGATCAACTCACCGATACAAAATCGTAGAACATGACTCCCCATCATAACATGTGAAATTAGCAAGACTATGCACTAGTGACCTTAAGGGAAGAGTGTCATTACATAGCTTGGTATGGTTGCCCTTGGCAGGCCTCCATAGGTCATGGCCCCCATCATGGGTTACCCTGGTAACCTCTCCCGAACCCCCAGTCCCATCCAAGTCTCATGTGGATCCAAAAAATCCTTCGTAAGGACAAGGCTGTTGGTTCTCCATTCCAGGCGTTCTCACTGCATCCTGGGTCTGTACTAGCACTTAACCATGAGAGAGGTATAATTATCTTACTTGGTATTTCATCTACTAAACCCCCTAATAATTTATTAAGTTATCACTTTGTAAGCAAACTTTCGATGGGTTACACTGCTACCAGTTTGAGCGCGACTCCCAAATGAAAGCCACTCTCCCTTATGACAGTACACAAACTCAATCAAACCATTGGTTCTGACACACAAAATCACACCTACATAATATTATTAAAATTAAATAAATATAATTAAGTTTAAATTGAACTAATTAAATTTTTAATTTTTTTTTTTAATTTTAATTAAAAAAAATTTAAAAATAAATAAAAAAAGCGAGGGAAATGGTGGTCCCACTGCTCCCCTATCCACAGGCTACGCGAGGTTGTTGACACACAGGCCATGCAAGTATGTGGGCACATAGCTTGTGCAAGGCCGTGGGCATGCTACCTATGACTATGTGTAACCACAGTCTTGCGAGGTTGTGGGAACACAACTTGCGGCTATGTGAACCACAGGATCCCCCCTATGGGGAAGCCACAGGATACAATACCAATAAAACAAACAAATCACTAATTCCAAATAAATTATGGAATACAACTTAGAAAGATAATTGTGAGAGGAAGACAATAAAATTAGAAAACCCAAAATACCAATATTGGCAAAATTTTGCCAGCATAACCCCTCATAGGGTAAAATTGAAATAAAATTTAACTCTCCCATTCCAATTCCATGAAAACAAAACCAATTTAACATTTCACAATCAAATTGAATGCTTCCAAAATAAATATTTTGAGTTTTAAAACACATAGAGCACACCCAATTTTTAAAAAATTTTAATACTTTCAATCAACAAGAAATTGTTTGGAAAAGAGATTTTATTTCCAGATTAAAATTCCATCCTACTCCTTTCAACTTGAAATTAAATTTTCTTGCAAAATACAAATCTTTAAAAACAATCACACATAGGAATAATTTCTCAAAACAAGAAATTTAAAACAGAGGTTTTCACAATCAACCTGAATAGCTATCATGGATGAGCAGTTGAGATGAGTTGATTACTCCCACTGAGCAAATTTCGTCCACCAGATGAAGACCAACTTTCTCCAAAAAAAGATGCCTCTGCTTCCTGTGAAGAGTAGGGTAGAAATAGAAAAATTTTAACCTGAGACTATTTTAGGTTGAAATTTTTTTGAACCAATCAAAATTCATGCCTCAAAAAGTAAATTTTAAAACAAAGTCTATTCTCTCCAATTTATATTTTCCAAATAAAATAAAAACATAAATTTGATTCAAAAAGTCAATGAATAAGATATTTTCATTCTATCCAATTTTAATTAAACTTTTCAAAAATAATGTATACACCATTTAATTTCAAAATTTTTAAAAATAAAATTATTCCACTTGCTAATTAATGAATTTCACTAATTGATTAATCAATTAATCAAATAAAATGTCCCATTTTATTTATCTCTTTTATTTACCAAAGCATAATAACATATTTAATCTAATTAAACACATTAAAAAGTAATAATCAATTCCACCAACCACATATTACACAACTACATAAATCAAACAAATACACAACCCACATACCAACATAGGGAACTGACGGGAGACTGATGATGCTCACTTTGAGCACAACTAGGATAAAACGTAGGTCTTAGGACTTTCTCCTGCACTTTCATTGGATCACTAAGGTATGCTTAGACTTGTGACGACAGGTGGAGATGATATCCCGTACCTACATGGTACTTGTACCTGTAATTCCTTGCATCATAGAACTACATGTGCTTATATATACCATCACAGAAAACACACTGGTGAAGGAAAATCGTAGCATTCCCTATCTCACTGTAGTGAGTGGAGGGAAATCATCCCCTCAAACCCCATACACTTACAAACACAAAACATGTATAAAATACATCACACATATGAAGTAAATGTGTCAGTCCATGTTAGTAATAAAAAAATCACATTTAACCATCCATAAGGAAATACTACATGAAAACATACACTGCAATTCAAATAAAATCATATAGCAACATCACATAAAGTCTAAATAAAATATCACAATAATGTATCCACTAAAAAAGGTCAACTAAAGTAAAAATGAGTCTTTAGAAAGTCTTATCGAGAAAGGGGTACTACATTCTCGCCCCCAAAACTAAGGTTACTCCTAGAAGCCTAAAATAGATAAGAATAAAGCTCTCTCATCTTTGCTGCATCCTCCCATGTCACCAAGGTTTCATCATTTGGGTCCCATAGGACCCTTACCTAGTCAATGGTACGACCCTTGAGGGTTAAATCCCAACGTTATAGAATGCATATGGGCTCCATGGATTGTTGTTCATCCTCAAACTGCAAAGTGTTCCAATCCAGACAATGGGTCACACCAGGATGATAAGGTCTAAGAACAGAAACATGAAAAACATTGTGGATACGAGATAGGATCAGTGGCGAGGAAAGACGGTAGAAAATAGGTCCTATCCTCTGAAGGATCTCAAAAGGACCAACAAAACGCGGTGCCAACTTAGAACCCTTTCCATAATGGATCACTCTTCCGTGAATACACTCTCAACAACACACGGTCACCAATAGAAAATTGACAATCCAATTTTATATTTAACCATCAATAAGGAAATACCGCATGAAAACATACACTACAACTCAAATAAAAGCATATAACAACATCATATAAAGTCTAAATAAAATATCATAATAATGTATCCACTAAAAAAGGTCAACTGAAGTCAAACATGAGTCTAAAAGTCTGATCAAGAAAGGGGTACTATATTCTCCCCCCAAAAACTAGGCTTACTCCTAGAAGCTTAAAATAGATAAGAATGAACCTCTCCAATCTTTGTTGCATCCTCCCATGTCATCGTGTTCTCATCATTTGGGTCCCATAGGACCCTTACCTGGTCAATGGTACGACCGCTGAGGGTCAAATCCCAACGCTGTCAAATGTGCATGGGCTCCATGGAAAGTTGTCCATCCTTGAACTGCAAAGCATTCCAATCAAGAACATGGGTCACATTAGGATGATAAGGTCTAAGAACAGAAACATGAAAAACATCATGGATGCGGGTTAGGCTCGGTGGCAAGGCAAGATGGTAGGTAATAGGTCCTATGCTCTCAAGAATCTCAAAAGGGCCAAGAAAACGAGATGCCAACTTAGAACCCTTCCCATAATGGATCATACTCTTCTGCGAACACACTCTCAAGAACACATGGTCGCCAATAGAAAATTGACGATCCAATTTAACATTTAACCATCAACAAGGAAATACTTCATGAAAACATACACTGCACCTCAAATAAAAGCATATAACAACATCTTATAAAGTCTAAATAAAATATCACAATCATGTATCCATTTAAAAAGGTCAATTGAAGTCAAACATGAGTTTAAAAGTCTGGTCAAGAAAGGGGTACTATATTCTCTCCCCCAAAACAAGGCTTACTCCTAGAAGCTTAAAATAGATAAGAATAAAGCTCTCTCATCTGTGTTGGATCCTCCCATGTTGTTGAGGTCTCATCATTTGGGTCCCATAGGACCCTTACCTAGTCAATGGTACGACCCCTGAGGGTCAAATCCCGACACTATAGAATGTACACGGGCTCCATGGAAATTTTTTCATCCTTGAACTGCAAAGCATTCTAATCAATAACATGTGTCACATCAAGATGATAAGGTCTAAGAACAGAAACATGAAAAACATCGTGGATGCGAGATAGGCTCACTAGCAAGGCAAGATGGTAGGAAAAAAGTCCTATCCTCTCAAGGATCTCAAAAAGGCCAACAAAATGAGATACCAACTTAGAACTCTTTCCATAACAGATCAGACTCTGCCGCAGACACACTCTCAAGAACACACAGTCACAAATAGAAAATTGATGATCCACTCTATGAGCATCAACATACTCCTTCCACCTATCCTGAGCAGCTACAAAATGCCCAAGAATCTTCTCAACCTACCCCTCTATCTCTCAAAACATATTCGGTCCTAAACACACTCTATCCCATAACCAATTCCAACTCAAAGGAGTACGACAAGGATGAGGATACAATGCTTGGAAGGGAGACATACCTATGGAGCTGTGATATTCATTGTTATAAGAAAACTCCACCAAGCATAGTTATTCCTCTCACTGTGACTATTTGTCCATAACATACATGCGAAGTGTGTCCTCCAAGACTTGATTCACATGCTCAGTTTAACCATCAGTCTTTGGGTGATAATCTGAACTGAAATTTAACTAGGTCCCCAAAGCATGTTTAAGTGAGGTCCAGAATGCTGAAGTAAAGATAATATCTCTATCAGAAATGATCTACCTAGGAATCCCATACAACCTCACCACATCTTCTAGGAAAACTTATGCCACCACTACTATTGTATAGGAAGATCAAATAGGAACAAAATGAGAAACTTTGGTAAATCTATCAACAATGACCATGATGGCATCATAACAACGCAAAGAAATAGGAAACCCTACTATGAAATCCATGGAAATGATATCCCATTACCAATCCGGTACCAAATTAGGTTGTAAAAGCCCTGTGGGGTTCTGATGCTCCACCTTTACCTGCTGGCACTCTAAACACTTCGACACAAAATCAGCAATGTCATGTTTTATACCAACCCAATGATATATATGTCGATGATTTGCGTGATTCTTCTTGACACCAGGATGTGTTGAATAAGGTGCACGATGGGCCTCAGTCATAATCAAAATATAAAGTCTATCCAAAGGAGGTACATATATCCGTCCAAGATGTCAAAGAAGACCATCTTCCTCAAGGTTATATCCAAAATATCCACCCTCTAATAGCCTTCTAGTCTCACTCACAGATATAACATCTTGATACCAAGTGTCTTGAGAAAGATTCCCAAGAATTCTCTTTCTCAAATCCACCCCAAGGGACAATGCTGCAGCCTCATATCGCCTACAACTCAAAGCATATGCTACTACATTCTCTTTCCCTTAAATATATCAAACGTCAAAATCATACTCACAGAGGAATTCCATCCATCTTCATTGTCGATCATTCAAGTTCGATTGTGTGAAAATATACTACAAACTATGATGATCACTATGCAGCTCAAATCGATGCCCCAACTGAAAACATCACCATATAACTAGAGCATGAACTATAGATTCCAACTCTAAGTCATGAATTGGATAGTTCAGCTCATGGTCCTTGAGTTTGCGAGACTCAAAGGGTACCACATGACCAGCCTACATAATTACTGCTCCCATGCCTTCTAAATAGGCATCTGTGCAAACCATAAAATCTCTGGATGGATCAGCAACTACAAAAATCAGAGCACTAACAAGGTGTTCCTTTGAGGTACAAATAGTTGTCTCACATTGTTCTGGCCAAACAAACTTTTTCCCTTTCCTCCAAAGAGAAATCATCAGGTGACCTGTTCGGAAAAAACTCTGAACAAAGCGACGGTAATATATGACCAAACCCATAAAACTCCAAACCTCAGAAATATTGGTCAGCACTGGCTAATCTACAATGGCTTGGATCTTAGAAGGATCCACAGATACACCTTCTCTTGAAACTACATGACCAAGATAGTTCACCTCAGATTGGATGAAATCACACTTCACCAAGTTGGCATAATGTTGACTCTCCCTCAAGCCCTGCAATGCCTATCACAAGTGGTGCTCATGCTCTTCCATAGATCTAGAATAAATCAAAATGTCATCTAAGAACACAAGGACAAAATGATTAAGGTAGGTGCAAAAGAAAACATTCACGAGGCTCATGAAAACTGAAGGCATGTTTGTCAACCCAAATGTCACCACTGTGAACTCATAGTGACCATAACAAGTACGAAAAGTCATTCTATGAATATCTGCATTATTAATGCGCAACTGATGATACCCATATTTCAAATCAATCTTAGAGAACACCTAGGCTCCCTTTACCTGATCAAAAAGATCATCTATTCAAGGCAATGCATTTCAATTCCTAATGGTTACCTTATTCAACTGTTGGTAATCAATGCATAACTGAAGAGAACCATCATTCTTCTGAACGAAGATAAGTGGTGCACCTCAAGGAGAAACAATTGGACAAAAGAACCCCTTGGCCATCAATTTCTCCATTTGCAACTTCAACTCACTCAACTCCTGAGTAGTCATCTAATATGGTTCTCTCGAAATAGGTTCCACACAAGGAACCAATTCAATGCGAAAGTCTATGTCCCGCTTTGGGGGAATACCAAGAATATCCATAAGAAACAAATCAGCATACTCTCAAAGAATAGGGTGACCATCAAGAGAAATTTCTTGACTCTCTTCCTCATCCACATCGTCAAGAGAAACTGCAAAAGATGATACCCTCGATGTATATACAACTTAATTTCTATAGTGGAAATCATACGTAACGATATAGATCTCTGAAAAACCAACGATCCCCATTTTCCTTCCATGATCATCTAAACACTCCACTATCTTCTGACGACAGTCTACACAAGCACTATGAGATGCTAACCAATCCATCCCCAACACAACTCCATAAAACCCCAAAAGAATGAATCGAAGGTCAACTGAAGTAACAAATGGTCCTAGGTCCAACTCACAACTAAGAATGAAGGAATCTATGGTCACACGCAAACCAGTGGACAACTCTACTTGCCTCCTATCCACCTGCCAAGTAGATGCAAGCACACATCGCTCCATAATAAAGGAAGAAATAAAATAATCAGAAGCACTAGAGTCAAATAGTATAGAGATAGGAATACCACCCAACACACCTACAGTCTTGATCAATGTACCCTTTTGCTTGGCTTGGCAGATATCAACCTCTACCTCTAGATGACCCACTAGAATGCTGGAACCTTCCCCTACTAGGGACCTGTGATGCACCCTAAGAGGACTGTCAAGGGAAAGTTTGGCTATTCCTCTACCAATTGTTATTCTTCTTAGGCTGAGAGTTTCCACCCTATTGGCCCTGAAAATACTTCGTCCTCGACTAAAAACTTTGTTGTTGTTGTCCACTCTTAGTGGGTTACTAAAAACTCCTAAAAGGTGTAGTAATCTGGGACTGATTCCCTCTAACTCTGGACCCACTGTAAGGTACACTCCCAATCTGTACTCTATACTGAACGCCATGAGCAGGACCAAGATTCTTCTCTACTAGCCTGGATTTCGCCACAACTATCTCTACTGATACAAGATCAAATACTCTCACTCCTCCACTAATTAGATCATTTAGACCTCTCAAGAAGTTTTGGACTAACATAGCCCCGTCATTCCCAATACCAGCATACTATTGAGCTCATAAAACCTATGCTCAAATTTATCCACAAACATGCCTAACTAGCATAATGCATAAAACTCATCTTCCCGACACTGTCTCCACTGAGCTGAGAGAAAGTGTGCCCTAATCTCTCCTAGAAAATCTCCCAAGACATGGTGTTAATGTTTAAACCGATCCTCTTTTTCTCCAACCACCACCAAATAGAAGCAAACCTCTCGAGATGCATGACGGTGCATCTCGCCTTGGTTTTGTTGTCATACGGATGCATGGCAAAACATCTATCCAAACTAATCAACTAGGTATGTGCCTCAAGTCCGGTACCCAAACCGTCAAGAGAAGGAGAATGATATCTCATCATATCTCTCATGTGCCCCATAACAAATGAATCATGGTCCACTGGGACCTCTCTCCTCCTGGGTGACCTCTTCCTTTCTCCCTCTCCTCAAGATTATGTTGGTGAGACTCTCCCATCTATATGGCTAGGCTGTTTGGCCTCAGCTCTAGGGCCAAGTCTGGCTAACACTTCCTGAAACATCTACCTCATCTCCTCCCTTTTGGGAACCTGCTCTCCTGTGTGTTTCTCACTCTGATGCATAGACTGATCTTGCTCTAACTCTCATGAGTGGGCTATAGTGAAGGACTATGACGGCCTAAACCTCGACCATGTCCCTCACCTCTATCTCGATTGTGGCCACCTCCATGACCTCCACCTTTGGCTTTTGTAGCCATAATCCTAAAACTGCACAAGAGAAAAAGTTTAGATCGTCAGCAAGGATACTAGCAAGGGAAACACAAACACTAAGACCTAACAAAAAGTCAAGTTGAATGGGCTCAATTTAAAATTAGAGTACTATAAAGTGGAAAAATCGAACCCTAGTCGTTCTCCCCTCCCCAACTCCGAGGAGAGAGAAGGGAGAGTCACTAGGGTTAATGGTTTTTCACTTAGGGGAGACTTTACATTCAAAAGAGGGGTTGAAACCCACAAGATCCAATCCCACGCAATGCAAGATTGGATTCTATATGAGTTTCAAGGGTTAAGACATCAAGGATACCCTCTTTTGTAAAGAATGTAGATAGAAAGATTGAACTAGGAATGCATGTAAAGCAGGAAAGATTCACTTATAAACAGAGATAGGGATATGGGATGAAGCTGCAGACCTGGAATTAGCAGTAAAATGTCAAGATGGTGCTGTTCTGCAAATTTGAGCAAAAGTTGTCGAGACGATGGCACCTGGCGTGCACACGGTCCTCCGAAAAATCCGCGAAACGAAGGGGGATCTGTCCGTCTCTGCACAAGGATTCCAGATCTTCAATTACAGCCGCGTACCTGCAACCTACACACAAAAAAGAGAGGACGATTGGGGGTTAGGGATGAGGGGTTTGCCTTTAGGTCAAACCCCGGTTTTGGAATTAACCAAGAAATGAGAATGTTGTAAATGTAAATGTTTGTAATGTAAACAAGTACTGATACCTTATTGTAAGAATGTTTGTATTCTTACATGCGAAGGTGTAATGTATGTAGTATGTAATGTGTTGTAAGTGATCTCCTCTTCAATGGTTGAATCCTTGTCTTGAATGCAACACTTAGCCTTGAATGGAGACTTAGAATGCTCAATTGCTTTGAAGAAATTCTTGAATGCTTGAATGTTTGAATGCTTGAGTATCGCTTTCGTGTCTTGTACACATATGTCCTTCCTCCCTTTTTGAGAGAGGGAATGTAGTTTATATACTTGTCAATTAGGGCTGATAGACTGATTTTCCTGACCTTAGGCCGACCAGGAAAGATTATTTTCCAATTTGCAAACTTAAAGACCTGATGCCCAAAAGAGACTGGGCCCAAAATAGGGCCAGGGACCAGGGCACTGGGCGCCATGGTCCTGGGGGACCAGGGTGCTGGGTGCCCTAGTCCTGAAGGACCAGGATGCTGGGCACCATGGTCCCACCTCCCGGGACAGCAAGGTGCAAGGACGATTAGGCTAGGGTGCTGAAAAATGCAGTTTTTGATGTCATGAACAAGTTTCGGGGTCTCCATTCAGGTTCCGTGTTGCATCACCATCGTGAAGACCCAAATGCAGTTGAAATTGCAAGTGTCACAATTTTAGGATGCTACATTTAGCCCCCACTTTAGCAGGAGTATAAGCGTATGCTCATACTTCCGGTAAAGTACAAGGAAACAACATTGAAAAACTTTCACCATGTCAAGGAGGCAAGATACACCAAGCCCCCAGTGGACTAAGGATCTTACGACTTCGATTGACAAAGTAAAAGGGCAGATCACTAGGGAGAACCATGACTGTCAGTAGTAAGGTTCCCTCACTATGAGTCATGCAAGAAAGATATCAAAAATTTTCAAGGCAAAGCTAAATTTGTCAAGAAATTTTCAAGTATCTTGAAAAGATATGGACGGGAAGTATGCCCCCCTACATTAAAGAGATCGCACATGCCTCACTTGGGGTGATTGCTTTAAGGTAGTGATACATATAAGAAATGAGAAAGGAGCATGTTATCACAAGGATTTAGCCCCCAAGTGTGAGATAAGCCCAAGGATAATAGACACAAAACACAAAGCATGTATATCATATGTATGTATGCATAATTGTTCTTCATTCCCCAATCAAGGAAGATCACCTAGAAGAAGGGAACACATGTGTCTTTTGAGTCAACATGAGAGAGACCAAAAGAGATCTCAATGTTTTGCATCGTCCTCAAGTAGACAACACCAAGGACAACAAATAGAAGAATGAGAGTAACACATAGAAGAAGTAACAAAAGAGAGGAGGAGAGAACCTGCTATGCTAATGAACTAATCTAGCACGTCATCTACCCCCCAATCTTGCTGATCAATATTTCGGGAAGGTAGGAAACACGCTAGAGGAGGAACATCCAACACAGCAGATGGAGCTATCACAAGATCCAAACAAGGGCTATGTTCATACCCCAAGCCATGGTGTTCTTGTCTAGGAGCTAGGATAAGTGCTTTAGAAAATTCGTTAGATAAATGGTTATCAACATCAACATATTCATGTTCACTATCAGAATGAACAGGAGTAACATTTTCATCTATATCATCATCAAGATTTATAAAAATAGGATCTTTAACTCGCACCGAATCAAGACCATCATGCACCTTATGTTTAGGAGATTTCGGCTCAATCGTCGGCTAAGGAGAAAATGGAATAATACTGGCTGAAGGTGTTTTTGGGGATTGCAAAGTTTGAGAAGCAGCTGCCTGAGCTCTAAGACGATGCTTTCGTCAGCGTTCACGTGCAGAACGATTCTGTCTAGTCTTAGTAGGAAGTTGCAAAGATTGAGGAGGAGGAATGTTCTCATCCTTATCACTTGGGTGTTTAGGTTGAACAATAGGAGAAGAGGAAGGTCTCTTCTCTCCATAAGAGGAAGGAGGAGGAACTACTCCATATAAGGGAGGAATATTTGGTTTAGGAAGGAGACCAAGTCCATCATGACGAGGAGGTATAGGTCTACTTTTAGGAAGTTTATTAATCATAGGCATAGTCACATTCATAGGAATGGGTTGGGAATCTTCTTGAGGAAAAACATTAGTTTTATCTTTCAAAGGAAGAACTTCCTTCTCAAGAACAATAGGAATATCAAGTTTGGGTGTTCTAGGTTCACTTAGAGATAGGATCATATCTTTTTTCCACTTTTGATAAGATTTGAAAACATGATCACTTCACGAAGGAAGAGATTGGAATTGTTTAGGCCAAAAGTAATCAATAGGAACGCTAGAAGTTCTTTCAGCTGGTTTAAAGAGGCTATGATTGACAGTAACAACTTCACCATTATGAGGAAATTTCAAACACTTGTGAATAGGAGAAGCAATAGCTTTCATGGAAGATAGCCAAGGATAGCCTAGCTTCACGCGAAATTGTTTGGATGGTGGAATAATAGCAAAGTCCACATCAAGGGATTTGTTATGGACCTCAATGGGTAATGTAATAGAACCAATTGCAGGAGAAGAAAATGCATCAAATAGTTTCACAACCACATTTGTTTCATCATAGATCACTTGATTCAATTACAAAGTAAAAAGAAATTCTTTAGTAATGATATTAACCATACAAGAAGGATCAATAAGCACTCCATGACAAGGTGTATTCTTGACTTTTGCAACTATATATAAAGGACCATCAGGTGCCCTGATAGTTTCACTAGAATCAAATGTGATAGAAGGTTCTTTAGGGATTTTCCGCTGCTCTACAAAGTTAATCACATTCAGAGTCATGGACACAAGATCATCAGGTGAGACAGAGGAATCATTAGTATCAATCGCATTAGAGGTATGAGAAGGCAATGGATCAGTAAAAATCTAAAGATTTTGGTTAGGAGGAGCTACAGATGTGTTGCCTTTATCATTCACACCAAAAACAGAAATAGTATTATTATCAATCAAATCTTGAATTTTACCCTTTAAAGAAAAACATTTTTCAGTATCATGCCCAGGTTGATGATGAAATTGACAAAAAGATTTATTATCAAAATAGGGTGAATTAATCTTTGCAGGATCTATTTGCTTTATAGGAGGAAGAGTAAGCACATTTCGTTCCAATAACTTATTCATAATACTATGCAATGATTCATTCAAAGGAGTAAACTTTCTTTCTTTCTTGAAAAACTTAGAAATAGGAGGCACACCTGATGCCGCATTCACATTGTTGTTGATGATGTCTTCATTGAATTTAATGGACTCTCTGTTCGGTTTAAACTTCCCAAATGGTTGTTGACTACTATCACCCTTATCACCCGGAGCCATAGGATTTGCTTGTTCCATTTGACTCACAGTCAGTTGATAATTGTGAAGAGTTGCGCACAACTGTTGGAAAGAAGTAAACTCAGAAAACAGGAGTTTTTCTCTAATATCTTTTTGTAAATTAGAAATAAAGATTCTTTGAATATCATTGTCAGGCACTAGAAAAGAAATTTGAGCATACAAATGCTTATATCTACCAATGAAATTAGTCACTTTTTCTTTAACACCTTGTTTACAATGCATTAAATCAATCAAAGTAACTTTAGGACTTATATTGTTTTGAAATTGTTGAATGAAAGCATTTGCAAGTTGTTCGAAAGAAGAAATAGAATAGGAAGGCAACGAGCAATACCATTGTAGGGCTTTATCTCTTAATGTTCTAGTGAACAGTTTTGCAAGCAACCTTTGGTCATAAGCAAAATCAGTACATATGGTTTGAAAGGTCTTAACATGTGCTAGAGGATCACCCTTACCATTATAAAGCTCCAAATGCAGAATTTCAACATGTTTAGGGGGAATAGCTCAAACAATGTCAAGAGAAAGTGGGCTCGCAACATCAAATGTGGGCACACTAAACTTAGACTGATTCATAAAGGCAATTTGTTGCTGTAAAGAAGAGACAGTTTGTGCAAGATTGTTAATGGTCGCTTCAGTCAAAGAGTTCATATTAGATGTGTTAGATTGTGATGGAGGTATTATGTTATTGAAAGAAGGTAGAGAGTAAGGTGGTGAGACACTATGATAGTTAGTCATAGGAGATGATTGGAAAGGAGGAACACTACAAGGAGGAATGGAAGGGTTAAATGAATTGCCCCCTTGCGTCATGTTCATTTGTGGAGATGTAATAGGGACACTCATTGAAGGAATGAATGAAGAAGTTGGATTGAATGAAGGAAGAGGGTTGATTGAAGAAGAAGGATTGCCCCCATGACTAGTGATCATAGGAGGAATGTCTTGTGTTGAAGCAGTCATTATGTTTGATGTAAAAGTAGGTATACTAGCAATAGAAGTTGTCAAAGGAATAGAATGATTAACTTGAGTAGGAGGTTGTGTATAACCTAAAGTTTCGGCACAACTCTTCATAGGCATCACATTCGAATCCACAATGTGTGCAATACCACGCAAAATATCAATTCCATTCTTATCACTTTGAACCATACGTTTTAGACCCTCAATTAATGAAAGAGCTTGACTATCAGGGTATTCTTGAGACATCCATTATCGAAAATCATCAAATTGGTTATCCAATTTTGAAAGTTGTTCTACAGAAACCTCATGGAGAGCTTCTTCATCATTAAGAGGATTAGAGGAATTACCCATGTCCTCGTTAAAAAGGCCATTCAAATTAGGTTCCATCTCCTCGGTAATTAAACCTTGGAAAGACTTAATTCTAAGGCTTCGTCTAACGGGAATAGTGTAAGTAGGGCTTATTGTTGTAAAACTCATGCACTAAAGAGAGAGAGAAGATTTTGAATTTTAGAGGTAGCAAATTTCAATAAAATCAACCAATCTCCTAGATTTAAGCTGTTAAATGCAATCAGGACAATCTCCTGAAATTTCGGAAAAAATGTTCGGGACCGTGGCGAACGGAGTGCACACGGTCCTCGCAACTTTTTTCAAAATTTTCAGGGATGAAATTTATGATGATTTTAAAGCTAATCTGAAAAAATTTAGTGATTTTACGATCTGTAGATAGGCCAAATTAAAGTTGCAATCTCAAAATTGAACCCTACCAAGATTGTTGAAAAATGCAAATTTTGGATTTTGAAAAAGAGAGGGAAACTGAAATTTTGAATTTTATGATTTTAGAGGGAATACTGAAAGCAATGCAAGTTTTGAAATTTAAAAGTTGACTCAATTTCATGCAAAATTCAAATTTGAAAGTGGAAATCAAAGATGTTGCAATTAAACACTTAATTTCAAAAGTCACAAACTGCAAAAATTTGAATAAAACACTGAAATTTTGAATGAATGCCAACACACTTTTCAGATTTAGGACTGTAAGAAACACAATTTTGATAGGAATTTTAATTTCAATGATTTTTGAATGATTAGAAGCCTTAATCCAAGCAATCACTAGACCAACTTTGACTTTAATTTTGAAGGTGTTAAAATTGATAAAATCAGCCAAAATTCTGGATTTTAGCAGAAAAATACAGTAAGATCAAGCTCCCAAAATTTCGGAAAAAATTTCGGGGACGAGGGCGCTCGGGGTGCACATGGTCCTCGCAACTTTTTTCCAAATTTTCAGGGATGAAAGATATTGTGATTTTGTTGTGGAATCCAAAGTTACAGTCGATTTGGAAGTGTTTTGATCAGTGAAATTATCAGTCAAAGGTTGAATCAAGAAGGTTTTAAAAATTAGGGTTTTGACATTTAACCACTTAATTTTCAGAATTAAAGCACAAATATGAATTGACAATTTGCAATAGAAGGGTAGATCTGAAACAAGCATTAACAATTAAACATTTCACAAGTTTAATTACTTAAAAAGAAAATTTTAGGGTTTTTATGCAATCAACCTCTAAAATTTGCAAAAGATCAAACATGGAAATATAATTAGGAAAGCAAAATTTTCAGAACTAACCATGAATAATCAGAATGAGGATGTTCACGTCAGGTTCACCAAAATGTAAAGCGGAAAAATCGAACCCTAGTCGTTCTCCCCTCCCCAACTCCAAGGAGAGAGAAGGGAGAGTCACTAGGGTTGATGGTTTTCAACTTAGGGGAGACTTTACATTCAAAAGAGAGGTTGAAACCCATAAGATCCAATCCCACGCAATGCAAGATTGGATTCTATATGAGTTTCAAGGGTTAAGACATCAAGGATACCCTCTTTTGTAAAGAATGTAGATAGAAAGATTGAACTAGGAATGCATGTAAAGTAGGAAAGATTCACTTCTAAATAGAGATAGGGATATGGGATGAAGCTGCGGACCTGGAATTAGCAGTAAAATGTCGAGACGGTGCTGTTCTACAAATTTGAGCAAAAGTTGATGGGAAGATGGCGCCCGGCGTGCACACGGTCCTCCGAAAAATCCGCGAAATGAAGGGGGATCTATTCGTCTCTGCACAAGGATTCCAGATCTTCAATTACAGCCGCGTACCTGCAACCTACACACAGAAAAGAGAGGATGACTGGGGGGTTAGGGATGAGGGGTTTGCCTTTAGGTCAAACCCCAGTTTTGGAATTAACCAAGAAATGAGAATGCTATAAATGTAAATGTTTGTAATGTAAACAAGTACTGATACCTTGTTGTAAGAATGTTTGTATTCTTACATGCGAAGGTGTAATGTATGTAGTATGTAATGTGTTGTAAGTGATCTCCTCTTCAATGGTTGAATCCTTGTCTTGAATGCAACACTTAGCCTTGAATGGAGACTTAGAATGCTCAATTGCTTTGAAGGAATGCTTGAATGCTTGAATGTTTGAATGCTTGAGTATTGCTTCCGCGTCCTGTACACATATGTCCTTCCTCCCTTTTTGAGAGAGGGAATGTAGTTTATATACTTGTCAATTAGGGCTGATAGATTGATTTTCCCGACCTTAGGCCGACCAGGAAAGATTTTTTTCCAATTTGCAAACTTAAAGACCCGATGCCCAAAAGAGACCGGGCCCAAAATAGGGCCAGGGACCAGGGCGTTGGGTGCCCTATTCCTGAAGGACCATGGCACTGGGTGCCATGGTCCCACCTCTCGGGACAGCAGGGTGCAAGGAGGATCAGGCCAGGGTGCTGAAAAATGCAGTTTTTGATGTCATGAACAAGTTTTGGGGTTTCCATTCAGGTTCCATGTTGCATCGCCATCGTGAAGACCCAAATGCAATCAAAATTGCAAGTGTCACAATTTTAGGATGCTACAAGTACCCAGAGTGAAAACATGGGCTCTGATACAAAATGTAATGCCCTGCCAAGAAACCCAAAAGGATAACACTAAAAAAAAGAAATAAAAAAAAGAAATATTTTTTTATTTTTTAAAACATAACATATAATTAAGTTGCATAAATTATAACATTGCACTGGTTAATTACACAATCATGACACTTATCCAAATTCCTAAAGGGTTTCCAATAAAGATTACCTTAAAAATAAACTGAAAGCTTAAGGTTCACTTAACCACTATTGATGCATGTTAACTATCCCTAATACATTGCAATGACATTAATTTAAAGAATTGAATTAGACATGCTTCAATTACATACTAAAGATTACATATATCTAGTTAATTACAATAAAACATTCTATAACCTCATAATTAACATTACAAAATTTGTCAACTTATTATATTTCAACACATTACAATTAAATTACAAGATGACATAAGAATTTAATTACGATCATATAATGATTTACATAATTTACAACATGCCAAGAAGGAATAATAATACAATGATTCAACTGAACTCATAAGGTTCAAATAGGTATAATAATGGATCCACAAAGTACAAAGGAATCCAATAGGAACAAGAAGATGAACAAGTCCAAGGAGCAACTGGAACACCTACAAAGACAGCCCTCGCAAGAAGAAAGTGAACATGATGTCGATGGAAAGTGGCACTACCACCCGACCATGTGGCTCAGAAGAACCACCCCTTCATGCTAGGAGATAGCACTAAGACCCACTAGCAAGAAAAGGAAAGAATACATGGTTTCATAAAATATTGGATCAACTCATAGAACATGACTCCACATCATAACAGGTGAAATCAACAAGACTATACACTGGTGATTATAAGGGAAGAGTGTCATCACATAGCTTGGTATGGTTACCCTGACAGGCCTCCATAGGTTGCAACCCCCGTGATGGGTTACCCTGGTAACCTCTCCCTAACCCCCAACCCCGTCCAAGTCTCATGTAGACCCAAACAATCCTTTCATGAGGACAAGGTTGTTGGTTTGTCAATCCAAGCCTTCTCGCTGCATACTGAGTCTGTACTAGCACTAAACCATGAGTGAGGCATAACTATCTTACTTACTTTTTATGGGTTACCCTGCTACCACTTTGGGCGCAACCCCCAAATGAAAGTCACTCTCCCTTATGACACTACACAAACTCAACCAAACCGTAGGATATGATGCACAAAATCACACCTACATAGGAGTAGTTCATTGACCACAAAACCTAACCACCTAGGTTGAGATACTGAATATTACAATCAATTTATGAAACAAGACCATCATAGAAAAACAACACAATAGTTTGCATAAACAACTAAATTCATGATTTTATAACTCATTACAAGCCAAGCATATAAGCAAGCAGGAAATAACATCATGATAAAATATATATGAGTAATCAAGTCGCAAGGTTGTTCTATCCGTCTCATTTGGTCTATCTTGCTATGTTTACAAAATTTGATTGAAACTAAACAAACATAATTTTACTGTTTCAATAATAATAAACTCAATCAATTAATTCATCAATTATCCACTTCAAAATTATTGATCTTGCACATGGTAGATAATTAGTCCTAAAATAAACCATATTAATTTAATCAAGCAGCTCCCAAAGATAATACTCAAATCCAAATCATATATTTATTTTTTTTGATAAAAGTGGATAGAACCACTGAACTATATTAAATTTTAAAAGTTTTTTACACTGTCTGGTTCAAAAAGCACTGAAGGGAAAGAACCAGTAAGAAAACCATTTAGTATTGCTTAAGTAACACAAGCCTATTCTACCCAATACCAAATGCCCGTTGGCATAGTACATCAAAAAACTCATCCCAATTACATAAGCTGCATTAGATATAAAGGAAGCCACCAATAGAAGCATATAGAAGGAAGATTAAAGTATGATCACCGAAGGATGCATATCCATTGCTTGCCAAAAAACACCAGTCTGAACCACCCCTGTCTATGAAACACAATTCTCCAACCACTAGTTATAATTATACCACAAAGCTTAAATGAAACCATAATGAAACACCCTGTCAAAATAAACATTGTGATCAAGCATAGCAAAACCCACACCAAAGAGAAACCACACCAAATAAGAAGGTTGAGGAAGACTACAACTATTCCCTTCTTTACTTCAAATATTCTAAAACCGAGGAAGGGATGTCATCCACACTTACCTCCCACATATTAGCATCACTGTCAATGGCTAAGTTAACCAAGAAATCTGCAATCTTATTCACTTCCCCATAACAGTGGGAAATCAAGAAGGAATCAAAAAAGTCTAATTTTTGCAAAATATGATCAAGTATATATTGTAATTGTCAACAATTTGACTTATTTTTCATGACACTTTGAATAATAACCATAGAATCACCCTCAATTATCAAGTCCTTAATTCCCAAAGATATAGCCATATCCAAACCAAAGAAAAAAGCAAAGAATTCTGCACAATTGTTAGACTTGAAACCAATCGCATGACAATGGGCCTAAATAAATCTTACCTTATGATCAAAAATTACCAAACCTGCCACTACTAGGCTAGGGTTCCCACAAGAAGCACCATCAAAATTCAATTTAAAGTGCCCTTGCGGAGGAGGTTTCCAACAAGCAAAATTTCTCTTACTTATAGCATTAGTCTTATTTAAAATAGATCCATGAGAAGGTAAGACTGATAACATTCTCCAAACTCGAGTTACCCTACCATCCCAATGAGAAAAAGAGGTAAGGGTTTCCAAATTCTTATAGATAAAAGACAAAGCAACTTCAAAGATGGAAGATTCAATCTTCAATAAAACCTCAGCCAAGGAAGAACTTGTTTGTTTAAATATCCTATTATTATGCTCTAACCAAATATTCCAAATCACAATAGATGAGGCAAATAGGAGAGACCTTACCAATAACAAAGGATAGATTAAGCTTTTCAAACAACCACTGCCAGCAAGCATAGGCAAAATCACAATGAAGAAACAAGTGTGCAGAGGAATCTAAATTTTTATTAAAAAAGACACAAGAAAATACTGCAGTAATACCCAACCTATCCAACCTTATTCCTATAAGGACCCTATCCTGCACTGCTAACCAAACAAAAGCACCAGCCTTTGGGAGGCAAGCCATATGCCAAAATAGTCTATATGGCCAAGTAGATAAATCTTTAGCAACCAAGAGAGAATTATAGCCATCCTTAACTGTGTACTTACCAGAGATATTCCTTGTCCAGATAAGCTCATCGTCAGCATCAGAAAGAATTATTACTCTCTCCACCAACATCTTTTCATATTCCAATTTCATATTTTGATCAATATCTAAAAACTCAATTGATTTCCATTTTGCCACCTTAAGATTCCCACTATACTCAATTTCAAAATAATCAGCCACAAAGACACCCCAAAGGGAAGAAAGAGTGGAAATTAAAGGAGACCATCCCTCAAGTTCACCAGAGGGGGATGTCCATTCCAAACTTCCTCCCAAAACCTGACCTTTCTACCATTATGTACAATCCATGAGAGATGAGGCAAAATCACTGATCTACATTTACATAGAAAATTCCAAATAGCTGAACCAAGCAGTGAATTAGAAACTTGAAAAACATATTCTCTTGGTCTGTTATTTAAATATTTAGCAAACATAATCTGTGCCCAAAAGGAGAATGGTCTCTTATACAATTTCCAAACCAACTTAGCACCTAACGCTAAATTATGACTTTCCAAACTCCTAATGCCTGTGCCCCCAAGGTTTTTAGGCAAACAAACTTTATCCCATGCTACCAGAGGGAGTTTATTCTTACCATCTTTATTATTACTCCAAAGGAAGGACCTAAGAGTATCTTGCAAACTAACAAGAGCTGCTTTTGGAGACTGCAAAACAAACATGAGATAAATAGGAACAACATTTAGGACAGACTTAATAAGAACAATCTTACCAGCCAAAGATAACCATCTATGATTCCAGGATAGGATCCTTCTAGAGATAGCTGAAATGATCTTATCCCAAAACTCAACTCTATCCTGCTTAATGAAAAAAGGTATACCAAGATAAGAACAAGGAAGATTTCCAGATGCAAATCCCCAAAAAGTCTTCAATCTATCCTAAACCAATTGTGAAGCATGAAGGAAAAAATCTTTGACTTATCAACATTGACTCTCTGACTAGAAAAGGATGCATAATTATGTATTATCCCCTTTATCACTCTTGCCTTACCCAAAGAGGCTTGACCAAATAACAAGGTATCATCTGCAAACAAGCAATGCAAAATGCTTTGTGGAACATTTTTAATCCTAATTCCCTTCCAAAGCCCTCCCAACTTAGTGGCTCTTATAGCCCAACTGAACGTTTTAGCTAGAAGAATGAACAAAAAAGGAGATAGGGGATCCCCCTACCTCAAACCCCTATAAGAGGAGAAAAAACCACAAGGGGAGCCATTAATTAGAACTGAGAACCTTGTAGAAGAAATACAAGCATGAATCCATTTGACCCATGCCTTGGAAAATCCCAATTTAAGTAGAACAACACACGACGCCCCCCATTCTACTCTATCATATGCTTTCATCATATCTAATTTGAGGATCATGGTCGGGATTCTTTGAGTAGAAATAGAATGCAGAACCTCATGTGCCACTATAGCTCCCTCTGTTGTCTCCCTTCCTAGAACAAAACCACCTTGTTCTAAAGAAATGATCTTAGGTAGAATTTTAGCCAACCTTAAAGAAATAGCCTTGGTAAAAATCTTGTACAAAGTATTACATAAAGCAATAGGGCAAAAATCAACAAATGTCTTGGTAACCTCTTTTTTAGGAATAATTGCAATCATTGTATTATTAATCTCTTTCAAAATAGACCTATTCCTTCTAGCTTCCTCAAGGGCCAATAAAACATCATTTCCCACAAAATCCCAGCATTTTTGAAAAAAATAAAGGAGTAAAGCCATCCGGTCCTAGAGCCTTATCAAGGTTCATTGCAGAAACAACATTCTTAACTTCATCCAAAGAAAAAGGAGACATCAACATTTTATTATCTTCCGAAGATACCAAAGAAAGAATATTAGAAGAAATCTTATTATGAAAATCTCCACGAATATATATTAATATTAATAAAATATATAATAAAATATATATACATATATATACACGAATATTAAAATCACACACACACATATATATCATATAAACATTATAAAATTAATATTAACAACTAACATTTAACTTTTAATAACAAAAATTATATAATGTAATTTAATATATTATAATAAAAATATTATTAAAATTAAATAAATTTAATTAAATTTAAATCGAACCAATTAGAAAAAACATTTAAAACTAAATTTATTTTTAATAAAACAAAATTTAAATAAATAATAAAAAAAGGGGGGAAAACAGTGGTCCCACCGCTCCCTTGTCCACAGGCTACACGAGAATGTGCAAGGTTGTGGGTGCACAGCCTATGGCTCTATATAATCACAGTCTTGCGAGGCTATGGGCACACAACTTCTAGCTGTGTGACCTAGTAAAATTGAACAATATTTCAACTCTCTCATTCCAATTTCATGAATACAAAACCAATTTAACATTTCACAATCAAATTGAATGCTTCCAAAAGAAATATTTTAAGTTTTCAAACACACACAACACTCAATTTTTTTAAAATTTCAATAATTAAATTGTTCAACTCTCCCATTCCAATTCCATGAATACAAAACCAATTTAACATTTCACAATCAAATTGAATGCTTCCCAAAGAAATATTTTAAGTTTTCAAACACACACAGAACACCCATTTTTTTAAAAATTTCAATAATTTCAATAAACAAGAAATTGTTTGGGAAAGAGATTTAACTTCCAAATTAAAATTCTATCCCACTCCTTTCAACCAAAAATCAATTTTGGATGCAAAATACAAATCTTTCACAAACAGGAATAATTTCTCAAAAGAGAGATTTTCACAACCAACCTCAATAGCTATCTTGGATGATCAGTTGAGATGAGCTGATTACTCCCACTGAGCAATATACATTCTTTCCAATTTTAATTAAAATTTTCAAAAATAATGTATACACCATTTAATTTCAAATTTTGAAAATAACACTATTCCACTTGCTAATTAATGAATTTCACTAATTGATTAATCAATTAATCAAATAAAAAGTCCCATTTAATTTATCTGTTTTATTTACCAAAAAGATATTTAATTTAATTAAACACTTTAAAAATTAGTAATGAATTCCACCAAACACATATTACGCAACTACATAAATCAAACAAATACATAACCAGCATACCAACATAGGGAACTAACAGGAGAAGTCTTGATGCTCACTTTGAGGATGACTAGGTTAAAACATAGGTCTTAAGACTATTTCCTCCATTTCCATTAGATTAGTAAGGTACACTCAAACCTGTGAAGCCAGGTGGAGACGATACCCCGTACCTACACGGTACTTGTACCTATGATTCCCTGCATCAACAAACTACATGTGCATATATATACCATCACAAAAAACACATCGGTGAAGGAGAATCATGATGTTCCCTTTTCACCAAAGTGAGTGAAGTAAAATCATCCACTCGCATCCCATACACTTACAAACACGAAACATGTATAAAATACATCACACGTATGAAGTAAATGTGTCAGTCAATGTAAGTAATCCAATAAAATCACATTTAACCATTAATAAAGAAATATTGCATGAAAACATACATTGCAACTCAAATAAAAGCATATAACAACATTGCATAAAGTCTAAATGAAATATCACAATAATGTGTCCACTAAAAATGTTCAACTGAAGTCAAACATGAGTCTAAAAGTCTAATAGAGAAAGGGGTTCTACATCAGATCCCTAGTTCCCACTGAGACTTGATTTTGAGGTGGTAAAATTTAGCAACTCAACCACTAACCCACACTCATGAGGTAGACAAGAAGCTTAGATGAGTTGAGGTGGATATGCATCAATTGCCTATAGCAGGATAAAGGCCTAACCTCTATGTACCTCTGTGTACTCTGCAAGAGGGTTTGTAAACAATCTCAAGAGCATGGTCACAACCTTCAAAACCCATATGTAAACATAGTTGATTTTCACATGATCATAGTCATGAATTTAATGCAAGGAACATTCATGTATCATTGTCAAAAGAAAAAAACAAAGAGATATTAACAATCTATAGTGATGGTAAGAGCATAGATCATTGAAAATGCCAAAGGAGACAAATTCCATGAGGGATCCAAAGTTTGTTTGACAATAGGGTTCTCAATAGAAACAGGACATTCATCTAAAGACAAGGGTCGGGTTATAAGTCTCCAATCATAAATTATAAGATGATAAGGCTAAAGGCGAAAGATCAAGTATATGAGATCAGGAGGGGAAAGATTTTGGTACCTTGTCATTGAACAGTTCCAATATTCATCGAAGTGTATGGACATTGTGATAATACACAATGAATGATATTGTAATCTTTGAGCTCATAGGGTTTGACTAGCGACATTCATGGGTAAAGTGCATAGTATTGTTCATAAGACATAGATCTTGTGATTCATTGCAGTCAAGAGCCAGAGACAATCAAAGAACTGTTGCTTAGTTATCATGCTTAGTTATGGTTTGTTATAAAGAACAAGAGTAGAGAGGGTTATGATGTAGTAGACCTAAATACCTTACATATATATCCTAACCAAGAATATAAGACAATGACTTTTTGAGTTAAATACACGGCAACCAATGAGCCTTAAAATACATTTACTCTCGAAACTCCATGATCAAGAATAAAGTTATGAATGACAATGAAAACTATTCACTGAGAGCAAATGGGATTTGCATGGACTGAAGCACATTAAGACATTCGTTTAATTGATCCATCTTGCCTTCAGAAGAGTCAAATATTAGAGTTACAATAAGAGTAGACACAATTGCAAAACTTCTATTGATTAATGAACCATTTCTGTATACGAAGATTAAGTAAACTAGCCATGGTAAATTGTCCTGCATATGTCCCCGTTATAGTATTTATCTGCTCAGCTGCTAGTAACTCAATAGCCTACATATAAAGTATTGGAAATAATCCTCCTCCATACTGGTTTTTAAGGTAAGCGCTATAATTAAGTAGGCCCATATTTCCTGTAGTATTTGTAGCATAGAATCCCTTTGCAAATACTGTTGTAACAAGTAAATTGATCATGTAGGATACTATAAGTGCAAGACCTACTTCAATTGAGACGTAATTAAGTGCTTCCTGGACTCTGCCTCTTCTAGATGTATTAGTCACTCGTGATTAGTGCTGGATACAGAAAATGTTGTGGGGAATTATAAGACAACCAACAGCACTCATGACAAAGAATGTATATACAACACAACCTATATTCCAGACTCAAGCTAAATCAAGAAAGATTAAATAATTTAGCAAAGAAAAATTCTATCACAACTGAACATGGGTATCATTGATTTTCTTGGCTTTATAAAGAACAAAAGAATCCATGCATTTGACAAACCTGACGAGTAATTACACAGATACTCACAAACAACTAATATATTTTTAGTACCTTTAAATGCTATAGTGAAACAAACCTGACCAACAACAAACACAGTACAGACATTTCGTGTGCCCTTCAGCACCTCTCTACCGCTTAACCTAATCATATTAAAACTCAATATTTGAAAGAACCAGGCAAAAAGCAAGAAGCCAAAAATAAGGTATAAAGCATTGTGGTTTCTCACCTAAATTAATTATTACCTGCATTCATTTGGCAGCTTTCCCTGGCGGTCATATCAACCTCACGCAAAATGCAAAATGATAGCCTAGACCCGCATCCTCCATCCTCCACCTTTTAGTAGCATGCAAATGCCTTAAGCGTTGACTGGTCTTTGAATTGCTATTAACAGACCCACTTTAAATTCTGATCGCCAACTGTCCTAACCATTCTGTAAACTCTGCACCATCTTCTGTAATTTTTCACGCCTTTTCTTTCTGTAGGCCAACTGTTCCTATCAATCTACTCTCCTCTCAATCCTGCAATGGCTGGAAAACTAACAAATAGTTTCAAGTATTTAACATAATTCTGTTCACGTGCTCCTATTAATACATTTTCCTTGAAAGTCAGGAATCAGGAACTAAAAAGTGAATAATCTGTGTTAACTGAACCAAAAGCGCTTTTATTGACGAGCCGTCCCAAACATAATCATTTTGTGGAATCCTTCCTATCAAATGCCATGACAAAGTCTCTAGATATTTTTAAGCAATCATGGATGCTCGCGCATATTAAACTATCGTTTCCATAGCATTACATAATCCCTAAATTTTAAGGTGTTGTAATTCTGAATAAGAAAGTAGTTTTACATAAAGAGAGAGAGGGGTGATGAGAAAGTTCTTTGTGGAGTACGTAATTAGGAGGTTCAACAATTTTGATCTTCCCAAGAGAAACTAATGATACGGTGCTAGACTGCTCATAAAGATGTGCAAGGAAGGAAACCATTCTTAACCAAATATGACATCAATGTTTCACTGCTGAAATGACTCAATGTGCATAGTTTATGCGTTCATAGAGTGACACTCCAACATTTTCCTTGAGCAAGGGGCTCTACTGCTAGTGCTAATGTTGTTTGAAATCTTTATTTATGATGATATATAAATTTTGTTGTTAAGCTATTCAAATGGCAACGAGCTTAGAGGTAGACCCATAATTTCTATAAGGACTATCATATTAATATTACTGATGTACCTTTGGACTTCAAAGTTTTTGGCTGAGAATTAAATTTTAGGAGGGAGATGTGGTTATTCAGGCCATTGTTGTTGATCACTTGATAGTTGATGTACAAATGATCTTTTCTCTTTCAATGGAAAAATTAAGAGATCACCTAATTGCCTACCCATAAAAAAAAACTAGATTCACATTCACACCCAAAAAGAGATCAATAAAACAGAAAGAAAACATATACATACTTAACATACAACCGCCATAAAACAAAATAGCCTGAAAATTAGTAAGCCAATATGACCATACCGGAAACTCCCAAACTGGTAACTACAACAAGAAATTAAAAATTCTACCTTTTCCAGGCCACCCATTTCCAAAAGAAAACTATCAACAACCTTCTTAGCTTTTGTTTTTACACTTGGCATTCGATACACTGTTCAATCCAATTAAAAAAAAAATCACCTCAATTATTAATGGATAAAAGGATTGCCACCCTTCAACCCTATCTCCATGGAATCTCATTGATGGGAATTGATCAATTCCAATTTTAGTAAGGAGATCAATACAATGGTTGCATTAGCTATAGTAATGCTAGAATGCGATTTCTTTGAATTTTGTAATGTCTTCAATTTTTAAGGTGACATTTAATTAAATTGGTTTTTATTGTTTTCAAAATGAAAATAAAATATTCATATGATGACTTAATATTAATTAATTTAATTAAAAGAAACAATAAAATAATAATATATTATTATAAGCTCACTTTATTTAATAAAGTTCTCTAATGGCCTGACCTTCTAGATGTTTCCTAGAGGGCTTTATAAGGAAGTCCTGGGGTTGTAGCAGAGGCAAGCTTGAAATCCATAAAGGTTTTGTGATCTCTGAAGACAAAAACTTTCAAGAGTTCAAAGGAGAGCTGGATGAAACCCTAGTTCTTCAAAACAGATAATTTCTGATAGAATCTACATTGTACAAAATTTGTGAAATCTCCTTTGAAGACAAATTTGTCCAACAAAAAAATAAAAATAAAATAAAATAGAATCATTTATAATTATAAACCTTTTCCTATGTTATGAATGTTGAGCACTTCAATTTATAAAGTTGTGGTGATTCATTATTTGATAGAAGGCTTTTAAAGGTTGGGAGTAATTCTTTCCGGTGAAAATCATTAACCATAATATTGGTTCATTAAGTCAGCTTCAATAATATTATTGAGGGCTTCCTATATCTTAACTCCGGCATAAGGAAAGCATTCAAAGATAATAATCACTACCGCACAACTTGATATCAACTAATTATCTGTTGCAGTAAGGTGAAAGGACTAGAAGGAGGAGACAGAAGTGTTTGTGAAGAGAGACGGTTGCCACTCAGTGCCACTCTAAGGGCGCCTCTAATAGTCAATCCTCATTTGGGACTGTAATCTCGGCTAACTGTTGGGGGTTCGAGTCTAATGAGTATTCGATTTGCTGGAAATTCAGATAGTTATCAGTGAATTTGAAGGGAAAGTGGAGTTCGGGCAAATCTATCTAATAAGGCAAGGTTATAAGAAGAGGTTCTGCGAATCGGGTCTGATAGGCCTCTGCTTCTATTCAGTATTTAGACGGATGTAGCAAAGTAAGTATTGTGCAGAAAGAATAGTATGTATTCTCTTCATTTTCAATATGAACTGTGCGTTGGGGTTGATAATCTGAAATTTAAGTTTCTGTTTTAACTTCTTTTCTCTAATTAATACTTACACCAGTGATTACGGCATCAAAACTCATTCCGAGATTCAATAGAGAGCTATTCGTTGTTTGTTTCCCTTGAGTGATTATTCAATTCTTTCGCTGTTTGTTTTCAAACCTTGATAATGTTGGCAAATTTTGATTTAAGTTTTCGTTGTGCGTAAGTGGGCATCTTTTAGTGGTACTAGAGCTGTGCATCCTGCCAGCCTAGGGGTGGTAGTCAAAGATGGATAAGATTATCGATGGGTTGGAAGATTGTGTTAATATGATGAAAAAATTTGTGCAAACGGATCGGAAATATCAACGTAACATAATCGAAATGTTGCAACATTCGAACAAGAGATGCCATATTGAAGAAGATTTGCTTCCATGGAATTTGCAGTCAACAAATGATCAAGAGGAAGAGCCAAAATCAAAAGAAAAAGAATTTGCTAAGGACATTAATGTGCATGAGTCCAAGAATTTCGAAGAACAATCAAAGACAGAGCAAAGAATTGATGAAGTCTTTCTGGACCAGACCATTCTCACTAAACATGGAGATGCCAAGATAGAGATGAATGTTCCAATCCAAATATCATACACTAATCCGTCAAAAGGAGAGCCATTGCTAAAGTGATTAATCTTCAGAATGGCTATGTTAAGGAAGATGCTTTAGTTGATGCTAATATTAACATTAGGAGTCACAGTATTGATTGTGTTGGACTGAATATCCCAAAAGCATCTAATTATAAAGGAGGTAAAAACCCTCATCACTGTAAGGAAGCAAAGGTGTGTAGAAACGCTTCCTACGCTAATCTTGAGAGGATGATTATACAAATTTCAACTTAATGATCACAACGATCACAAGAAGCAAATAGAGTAGAAATTAAACAAGAAACACATAACACAACGATTATCGTGGGGAAAACCCATACGGGTGAAAAACCCCACACTCTAAAACCTGCATAATGTATTAACTAATCAACAAGAGATTACAATACACTTGCAACGCAAGTTCTTACAAGAGCATCACTTCAACTCAAGCTCAGAGAGATTTCATTAGCATCCTTCTAGCACCCAGCCTTGGAAACCAAACTCCATCATACAAACTCTTCTCCAAGCCCTCATTATATAGGAATTTTGCAACTTGGAAACCATTTGTGGTTTTACAATACCATGGGCAAAACCTCCATGACACGTGTTGACCACCCTTGACATTTATTTTTCCAAGATAAGAAAACCAAGTTAAAAATAGTTACTCACATCCAAACTCTTATCCCCTATTTTTGACCCTCATAACTAAAATGAAATGTGTCATATAATCTCTAAAAATGGCCCTCCTATATTATACTATGGACAAGGCATCTTTTGACAACTCATATACCTTTTTCCAAGGCACCGACACATGGGAAACTTCCTAACTACATTTGGAACTTTTTACTAAAAATTGCAAGGTTGAGACGCATGTATCTCAACATTCTCCCACTTGTCGAATACGTTGCAAGAGTCAGGCAATCCATACTACCATGGACTCAACAGTCAGGGGCCAAGAGGCTCATAGACTCTGAACACCATCTGAACTTCTCTGTGCTCACTGGCTTAGTTAATGAATCAAAAACATTCACCAAAGTTTCTACCTTCTCCAGCTTCACCCTGCCATCCTCAACCATATCTCTCACAAAATGATATTGTACATCAATGTGTTTGGTTCTCGCATGAAAAGTTGGGTTCTTCGCTAGGCAGATTGCACTCTGACTATCACTATAAATTGTCACTGCACCTTATTTAAACTCTATATCTGAGCACAATCTCTTAAGCCAAATGGCTTCTTTGCAGGCATGAGTAGCTGCCATATACTCTGCCTCTGTAGTGGACAAAGTGACCACAACCTGTCACTTTCTCATCCAACTAATTGCACCACCAAATAATGTAAACACATATGCACTGGTAGATCTTCTTCTATCAACATCACTAGCCCAGTCTGAATCCACAAAGCCTCTAATATCCAAGGAATGTTCATTTCGTGTTCCATGAAAATATATAGAGTAGTTTGAGGTACCCTGCAAGTATCTAAAAACTCTTTTTACTGCATCCCAATGTGCTCTTGTTGGATTAGACATGTAATGGGAAAGTACTCCCACTGCTTGGGCAATATCTAGTCTTGTACAAACCATAGCATACATCAAACTTCCAACAGCACTTTGGTATGGTACTCGACTCATCTCTTCCATCTCCAATGGGGATGTAGAACACTGTGAACTAGAAAGCTTTGTTCCCATTGTAACAAGAACACTCAATGGTCTAGAATATTGCATATTAAATCTTCTCGGAATAGTACCAACATACTTACTCTGGCCTAGCCAAAGTTTTTTGTTTTGTCTATCTCTTACAATCTCCATTCCCAAAATGTGTCTTGCTGAACCAAGATCTTTGATATCAAATTTTTTTGAGAGTTGAGATTTTAATTCTGCAATCAAACCTTTTCCTTTCCCAATAAACATGTCATCAACATACAAGGCAATAACCAGGAAACGATAACCATCAGATTTGAAATTGTAGCGTCGTAAATTGTACGCACTTGCTAGGGTGGTACAATTTCACACCTAGTTTAGCACCCGCCTTGGCGCATTTTGCATTGCATTTCCCCTTTAGCACTTAATTAATTAAATTAATTAGGTCTAAGGTTCTATTTTATCATCTCCCATATCATAAAGTTGGGCCCTTTTCATTAAAGTGTGCCCCTTTCATTTTATTCCTCTAATACATCATTTAATCAAAAACCCTAATTAGGTCCTATTTTGAACTTGGGGGCTCGATTTCGGGGGTCAAAACATCTCGAAATCAGCTGTAACTTTGGGATTCTCTCTAAAATCATCATATCCGATGGCCCTGAAAATTTGGTGAAAAGTTGTCGGGACCATGGCGCCCGGAGAGGACCATGGCGCCCGGAGTGCACATGGTCTCGGACATTTTTCCTGAAATTTTAGGAGCGCGATCCAATCATAAAATAAAGCTTAACCCCAAGAAATTGGTGGGATATTCAATCTCTAGGTCGGCCAAAAGTTGAAATTAAGACCTAGGGTTTCATATATAAGAGCTCTCTTTCTTCATTTGAAAGGATCCGAATTTTGGCTTTCGAGGACCTTCTATGCAGCGAAAGAGCAGATCTTTGAAGACTTCAATAACATTCAACATCCATCCATCAAGCATTCATCAATTTCATTCATTTAGGGCTTGGGAGACATTGAAGAACAATAGAAGATTACTGACTGAAGATTGGCTTGTACTCCTCCCTTAAGGGTTGGGTATGATTTCATGTTGTTTTCATGTCTTTGCATATGCTTCAATATATCCTTTATTCATGCTTTAGATCACTTTGCATCTTGATTTAGAGCATTTACATTATCATTTACAAGCAATTAGGGTTTACTTTCTAGGTTGCTCTAGTTTGCTTTCTTGCATTTAAGGACCTTGCACACACACTAGGTCTGCACACACAATACATTTTACAATACAACTTGGCTATTCGTGGAGGTGGAAATCATCGAAGCGGGGGTTTGACTAAGGCAAAACCCTATATAGCCGCCTATACCCTTTTCAGATATAAGTGCAGGTTTTGGGACTCGGACGACGCCGCAGGTGACAGATCCGGGAAAAGCAAGTCAAAATAGCACTCCACACCAAATTGCAGAGAAAAAGACCAGGACAAGGGCGTGGGGCGCCCTGGTCCTGCCAGGACAGGGGTGCTGGGTGCCCTGGTCCCTGGGACAGGGGTGCTGGGCGCCCTGGTCCTCCTGACAGACAGCATTTTCAGCATTTTTGACAGCTTTTTTCAGAGTGCAAAACAACAGTTTCTGGAGCAGTTTCAGGGGCAGAATCAGGACAGTGGCGCCCGCACCCCCATCCCGAACATTTTCAGTCAGATTTTAACTTTGGGTACGCATTTACATTCTTTTCTTGTCCTTGTGTTTACAGCTTTCCATTGTTTAAGTTCAATTCTGCAATCTTGTTATTAGTTCATACTTGCACTTTGGGGTTAGGGATTGAACTTGCATCATTTCATCTTTCAATTGCAAAAAAGGAATAGAAATCCTAATAGGTAGCCCGTGGCTCTCTCTTCCACAAGAAGAAGTAGGCTCTTTCGTATTCCACAAGTGTGTGGTTGAAAGTGAGATTAGGGCATGTTTGCTTAGTGTCACTTTTTTTCCCACACAGAAATATATACAGTGATCAGATTTAGACCGCACAAACCCCAAACTTAATACATATGTATCAAACTTCTGGTACCACATCCCAGGACTCTATTTTAAACCATACAAGGATTTCTTCAACTTACAGACCAAATTACTTTTACCTTTTACCACATAGTGCTCTGGTTGTGTCATATAAATTTCTTCCTCCAAATCTCCATGAAGGAAAGCAATTTTTACATCCATTTGTTTGACCTCTAGATCATAAGCTCCTACAATAGAAAGTAAGAAATGGATGGATGTCATTTTGGCTACAGGAGAAAAAATCTCACCATAATCTACTCCCTCAACTTGGGAGTAACCTCTTGCAACCAAATGTACTTTGTACTTCTCAATTCTTCCATCTGAACCTATCTTCCTTTTGAACACCCATTTGCAACAAATAGGCTTTCGTCCTTTAGACAATGGTACAAGGTCCCATGTGTCATTCTTCTTAAGAGCTGCCATCTCTTCATCCATGGCAATTTTCCAGGACTCTGAATCAGTCATACCAAGAGCCTCTTCTACAAATTTTGGTTCATCAATATTAGCATTCAAAGAAAATATGCACCTCCAATCATCAGGAGAATATCCATACCTTTCAAGTGGTTTTCTTTGTCTAGTAAACCTTCGAACAAGTTCAAGTTTAGATTCTTCTTCTTCCTTTGATGATTTAGAACACATAGAGCTCTCATCAACTTCTTGTCTTTCGAAGGGCCTCGATTCAACTTTTTCAGGTGTAGTAGGTAGTTGAATCACATCTTTCTTTTCTTCCTTTTGTTCTAGCTGCACTGTAACAGAAGAAGACTTGGTTTCTCTAAAAATAACACTTCTGGAATAAAATACCTTTTGTGCAATAGTATCCCAAAGCTTGTATCCTTTCACACTATAACTATATCCAATGAATATACATTTAACAACTTTGTTATCCAATTTTGTCTGCTTCTCCTTTGGCACATGAGCATATGCCTCACAACCAAAAACTCTCAGATGACTAAGTGAAGGCTTGTGGCCTGACCACGCTTCCATTGGCATTTTATCAACAAGAGCTAATGTAGGAAACCTGTTTATCAGGTAGTAGGAAGTGGCTATAGCTTCAGCCCAGAAATTTTGTTCTAAACCAACACCACTTGGCATACTCCTACCCTTCTCCATCAAGGTCCTCTTCATTCTTTCTGCGACTCCATTCTGTTGTGTAGAATACGAGGTTGTCTTCTATTTCTTAATACCACAATATTTACAAAATGTGTCAAAATCATTGGAGCAATACTCACCGCCATTATCTGTCCTTAAACATTTTATCTTCTTTCCAGTCTGCAACTCAACCATTGCTTTAAATTCTTTGAAACGACTAAAAACTTCAGCTTTACTCTTAAGAAAATAAACTTATATTCTTATACTGAAATCATCAATGAAAGAAACATAATAAACTGATTTACCAATAGAACAAACATCAACTAGACCAAATACATTTGAATAGATTAGATCCAAAACACTTGAAGACTTATAAGAACTGGAGTAAAACTGAATGCGGTTTTGTTTTCCATAAATACAATGCTCACAAAAATCAAATTCAAGATTGCAATCATTCAACCCATTAACAAGGTTCTTATTTTTCAAAGTTCGTAGAGCCTTCTCACCTATGTGGCTGAGTCTCAGGTGCCACAACATTATCTTCTCTGTAGGCAACTTTGATTCGGTAGACAAAGCACCCTTGGGTACCCAAAAAACCATGACCATCTGCTAAAAGAGACACCCTCTCCTTTTCCAACATAGTCTTTATCACAGTCTTATTAGAAGTGTTATTGCACTAAATTGTGCATGCATCAAGCTGGTACAATGTACCCATTCTGCTTCCTCTTGCTATTACCATAGCACCTCTCACCATTTTCACACTTGCTTCAGAAAACTGTACATGCACACCCACATCTATTAGTTTGCTAACAGATAACAAATTTCTTGCTAGTCCCGAGATATGCAAGACAACATCAAATCTTCTAGTTCTACCATCAGAAAATTTAACATGAACACTTCCATGACCAACAATATCAAGAAAGGAGTTATCACCTAAATACACCTTACCACCATCAAACTTTTTATACTTACTAAACCAGTTTCTAATAGGAGTCATGTGGAAAGATGCACCTGAGTCTATCAACCATGCATTGTCACTTGCACGAGTGGCCAAGGCTGCAATAAAAGCATCTCCATCTTCCTTCTCAGACTCAGAATCAGAATCTTGCTTCTTCTTCTTTTTCTTCTTTTCTTCTTTACAATCCATTCGGAAATGTTCAGGCTTTCCACAATTCAAGCAAATTACCTTGGACTTACCAGGAGATTTTGATCTCCCCTTATTCTTGGACTTAGAACGGCCACTCTGCTTTTCATTCTTGCCTCTTTCTTTTGGTCTTCCTCGAACACTCAAAGCTTCTTTGGCATTCAAAGAAGCCTTCCTTCTCATCTCCTCTGAAAATAGAGAACCAACAACATCCTCCATCTTCAAGACATCTGCAGTGCTCCCTATGGCCATTACAAAGTTGTCCCATGAGTCTGGCAATGAACATAGCAGGATTTGGCACCTTTCTTCTTCATCCATTAGTACCCCAACTGAGGTTAACTAAGTCACCAACATATTAAAACTTTCCAGATACTCAGAAATTCGTCCACCTTCTTTCATTTTCAAGGAATGCAACTTCTTCCTCAAGAAAATTTTATTCACAAGTGATTTTGCTTGGTAGATCTCACTTAGCTTCTTCCAAAGCTTCTTCGCAGTAGATTCTTCATGGACATTAATCATAATTGAGTCTGCAACGCACAATCTTATGAGACCTTTAGCTTTTCTATCCATTACATCATATTGTGCAGCTAAACCCAGATGTGCAGGCCTCGACTTATTCCCATTGACTGCATCCCATAGATCTCCATCAATCAACAGATCTTCCATCTTCAGCTTCCACATTTCAAATGTTGTGCTAGAAAACTTCTCTACATCAATCCTCCCTGATATACTTGCCATCTTTACGATCCTGCAATACAGAAATGAAATACTCTGCACAAGCTCCCACTCAAACCTTGATTAGCTCAAAAAGCCCTGTACCTAACAAATAGAACCAAAACTAGCCAGGCTCTGATACCACTTGTAAGGAAGCAAAGGTGTGCGGAAACGCTTCCTATGCTAATCTTGAGAGGACGATTATACAAATTTCAACTTAACTA
Source organism: Cryptomeria japonica (assembly GCF_030272615.1). Lineage (NCBI taxonomy): Eukaryota > Viridiplantae > Streptophyta > Pinopsida > Cupressales > Cupressaceae > Cryptomeria > Cryptomeria japonica. The sequence continues at coordinate 227,213,757 of NC_081407.1, forward strand.
TCACAGAGATCATAAGAAGCAAATAGAGTAGAAATTAAACAAGAAATGCATAACACAATGATTATCGTGGAGAAAACCCATACTGGTGAAAAACCCCACACTCTAAAACCTGCATAATGTATTAACTAATCAACAAGAGATTACAATACACTTGCAACACAAGTTCTTACAAGATCATCACCTCAACTCAAGCTCGGAGAGACTTCATTAGCATCCTTCTAGCACCTAGCCTTGCAAACCAAACTCCATCATACAAACTCCTCTCCAAGCCCTCATTATATAAGAATTTTACAACCTGGAAACCATTTGTGGTTTTACAATTGCCCACCCTTGACATTTGTTTTTCTGAGATGAGAAAACCAGGTTAAAAATAGTTACTCACGTCCAAACTCTTATCCCCTATTTTTGACCCTCATAACTAACATGAAATGTTTCATATAATATCTAAAAATGACCCTCCTATATTATACTATGGACAAGGCATCTTTTGGCAACTCATATACCTTTTTCCAAGGCACCGACACATGGGAAACCTCCCAACTACATTTGAAACTTTTTAGTAAAAATTGCAAGGTTGAGACACATGTATCTCAACAATCACTTCTGCTCAAGTCATGAAACTAGTAGTAGAGGTCTATGTCACTTTTACTATGATGAAAAGCATATATTCAATTTGGAAGGGTGTATAGATTTTGTTGTCCAAAACTGTCAATATATTTCAATTTGGGATCCAGACGATCATTTATCATGGATAAGGTATATTCAAAATTGGACTCTCAACTCTTGCAACATTAGCAGAGGGCTCAGCGTATGGTTTTGGCGGAGAAAAGGAGTTATCATGTCAACTGTTAGAACCAACAAAATTGGTTTCGTTTCAAATTGGAGTCATGCAAATATTGTTTCAATGCATGAACCATTCTGGCTGTGGATTGGTCCGTGCTTGTTAAAATTGACTCTATGTGGAAGGAGTTGGAAAAGAATGCAATTGAGAGAAGGTACTTTTTAGACCCAAATGTCGAGAGTGGAATGGTGGACCAGCTTAATTATCTAGCAAATAAGGATCCCATCTTGCTCAAAAACACAGTTTGGAAGATTACGTACAGTAATGAGTTTCAAAGATTATTTACCAGTTTGAAGGATTCATATGTGGAGAAGAAAATAATCGACACATTATGGAGATGGGTTAATGATAGGCATCTAGCGAGGAAACTTGCAGGTCCTGCTGAGCAAAGCCTTATAAAATAATATGTTATCTTGGAATTACATTTAGCAGATATTGGACAACGAGTGCAGGTATCTCTAGTACTAAAAATGTGGAATGTTTTTACCCTTAAAGAACTTCGTGGCCTTAGACAAGGGTTAGAAAATGTTTTTCTCACATATGCTTTAGGGAATATTGAGCAGCGCAAGGTAAAGTGTTTGGACAGCGATGGAAAAGAATGCTACCAATGCAATGCGAGGATGATCCTGAGTTTGTGTGGTATAAATGTTTACAGAAATCCAAAATGCTCGAGACTCCACATTTGGAATCTTATAGACAGAAAACCATTTGACTGGAGCCAGCCAGAGTTAAAGATAAAATATTGTTAATGGAGTTCTATTCCCTGTTTTGTGGCATTACAAATCAATTGCTAACAACTATAGAGGGGTCAGACATTGGGTCTCAATTTAAGATAAATAAGGAAAATCATGAAAGGATATATGGTGGAAATTAAGCAAGTAATGGAGGATCTTCCTAGAGAAGAGGATTTAGTTTGCAACCATGAAGGAGGTACACGTAATTTTCAGTTGCATGCTACTTTTGGACCTGCCTTTGCTGAGGAGCAACCTCCTAGTGAAGAAAATAAAATGAAAGCTCAAACTATGATCAAAGGAGAAAAGATTGTTTATACTCCTCATGGGCCATCAAGGATTGATAATGGTGCTAAAAATTATCCTTGATTCAGAATGGAAGAGATCTCCTTGTGTCTTGACATCTAACCGTGAAGAGGAAGATTTCTTGATTAGACATTATGCCGTCTTAAACTTAAACTCAGAAGATTTTCTGATTGTTGATAGCAGTACTCCAGTTGGGACAGTTGCCAACCTTGTGGAGGATTATCTTTGGTGCAGTACACACTTTGGGATAATTAATGGCACTTTTGTGAGCATGACATCCAACAGGACGCAGGCTCGAATTGAGCTTGAAGCATGTGATTTTCAGTTAGAGACATCTTTTGGATCAACAATAGATGAAGAACCTTCAATAGAGAAGGAAGGGGTGTTTAAGGGGTGTTTGAGGTTGTTGAGGATGATATAGAAAGGTATGACTGCCATTTTGATCTATTGCTTGGCAACAACAGTCACTCACCTTTGCATAATCACGAGATGGCAGCCACTTCACATGAGGATGATGATATTGAGAAGTCTCCCAATATGGGCACTCAAATTTTGGGTGACGAATGTAATGAAGATTACATGGTACAGGCCCTTTAACCATGACTTGTCTTTGAAAAAACTCGCACACCTGTATGGCTTGCTGCTCGTATTGTTTAGAGCCTCAACGGCACTAAGAACTTTGTTCTTGTCTCCAGATAAATCCTTTAAATCCTCCGCTGCCCTAGTCCCCCGGGCGCTTATAAATTTGAAAATTCTCTCGCCCGACTGGAGAAGCTTATACTCAGGCGTACCAATATCCCGTCTTAGCCTCACCTGTATCACATGATATAACGCTGCGTTGCTTTCAATCACCACTTCTTTCGCTGCATTGTAAGCTTGCTGGGCCAAACTTTTTTGCGCTCTAACTCCTGCACCTGCGCCATAGTTGATTACCAAAACCAGGACTACTGCAACGTTTAACGCTAGATAACCCATCGCTCCTTCACACGCAAATCGCACCTCTTTTATGCTTTCAATAATCCAGTGATACGTTATTTCGCCCCATAAATTGGGTATTATATAGTTATCATATTTTATATTTTTAAAGATTCGAGTTAATAGTAAAATGGCAACCATTTATGACCAAATCAAATTTGTAACTCACATATATTTGTGCTACGCACCTCGGCCATCCATGTACATAAAATGGGGAGCTAAAATCTGGCCAAAAAAAATTAATGGTAGCAGTTCACTTATTCCCCACGAAATTCGTGAAAATTTTACGTGCAATAGGACACGTTGCTGGTAATGGTCTATAACTGTCAACATAAATCTAATCCTAACTCTAATCCTAACCCCTCACCATAAATCTAAAACTAACATTAATTATAAGCATCACCATAAAAATGTACCCTACTTTTACTCAATCTAAAATCTTAACCATTAACATAAACCAAATCTAATCATAACCCCTACCCTAAGCCTTATTAAATTCTAACCAAAATTAAACCCTAGCCATAATCCTAATTGAAAAGTAAGTCTTATTTAATCCACCCAAAACAAGCAGCGTATGCAACAATCCTCGCAAGAGCAAATCAAATTCTTGATGGGAAAGTGGCCTAGATGGTGTTCAAAGATGAAGATCTTCCTAAGCTAGAGTGAACAATTTATGAATCAAATGGAACAACCAAATAGATGTGGCAAAGACGACTAGGTGAGAGATCAACAAAGAGCCCAATAGACTAGAAGAGACTATGTCCAACCAAGGGCAAGCGAAGGATATGATGGAAATTGGCAAACCAGAAACCCCAACTTTAAAGGCAAAATGGTGAATCAGGAGTATGGACTATTTTGGCAAAAAGTACAAGCAACCGTAGACTCCCCATGAAATTGATAGGCAAAGGAACTACCTGTCAAGTAGAACACGAGTGGAAGAAGAATAAGAAGGCCATTTAAAGGAAAATGACCATTTGCACCCAAACACTATCCCTTAGCCAAATACAACATGTTAGAAAGGTGAGTCTCAAAACAGAGACAAATAACTTGGTAAAGGTAATTTAGTATTTTTAGAGAAAAAATGAATAGATAATTCAATAGAAAGATTGAAGGAAATTGGGATATTCATAACATGGGAGAGGATGGATTGCTTTCAATAAGATGAGGTATGGGTGTGACAAACATTGGGGCATCAATTTTCAACTGAAAGCAATACCCAATGGCTTCTTTTTGGCATAATTTTCATTACGAAGGGAGAGATGGATTGTATTGAATCATGGGACCTACATAATGGATGGTACATGCATATATATGAAATAAACAAGCCCTAATTTTGGTCCTCAAAAGAAGAAGGTGGAAGCTAAACTAGTGTTGACCCATCTCTATAACTTGTCAACAAAATACTGGAAAGAAGAAATTCTAAAAGAAACTGGATAGAATGTGGGAGAACTTATCTACATGGATAGGAAAGTAGAGATAAATTCTTCAACACCTATGCAAGTATATGTCTAAATCTAATGCTCTATTCCCTAATCCAATAGAAAATTGGAATGCATATAGGGTGGGGTGTATGGACACAAAAGGTAGAAAGAGAGTACAACTTGATATAATGTGTAAAATGAAAATCAAAAGTGCATGGTCATATAACAAGGTAGACACATATGTGCAAGAAGATAAGAAACCACGGGAGAAATCAAGGTTAAGGATAATGGGGAATCATTGTCAAAAAGTGACTAGGAGTAGAAAAATGAAGGATAGATTGACCCTCTAGTATTACAAAGATAAGAGATATAGTAACAAGGAGAAATCACAACCCCACCCAACTTGGGAGAGGAGAAAACAAACATTCCAAACAAAGACAACAATCAATTCATTAGGATAAAGGAGATTTTTGAGATAATGTTAAGACAAATTAATCGGGAACAACTAGAGGGAAAAGTCATAGACGCACCAAAGCCTACTAGGGAGGTAGAAAACCTAGTGCAAAAGGTTCTTGAGGAGAATGATGGGCTATTAGAAGTAGAGAGGGGAAAAGAATATTGAGAGCATGTATAAAGGATTAAAGGTACCATAAGCAATGAACCTATACAAGAAATAATTTTTAGAGAACTGGAGGATGAAGATGAGATTGAAACTGCGTTTGATGGAGAAGGTGGATGTGAAGGTGAAGAGGGTGAAATTGTGAAGGAAATAATGTTACAACAAACATAGTCAAAGCTTAGAAAAACCAAACATTAAATAAAAAGGGAAGCAAGGACCAAATTCTAACAAGGAAAATTTGGAGTTTGTCGCCATTACTAAATAGGGTTTAGGAAACTAAGATCTTGGAAGGATATCCTCCTTTCCAAGGGTCGGTGAGGCCCTAACATGGAATTTTAATGGCATAAATACCCATAAAAATGGACCATGGTCAAGTGCCAATTTGACCAAGAAAAGGAAGACATAGTTTCAATATAAGAGACAAAATAGAGAAATGAGGAAGGTAGTAAAAGACTAAGAAATTGGAGGTAGTGTAAAGGGCACTTTGTTAATTCTATGGGGGAATATGGTGGCCTTGGAATAATTTGGAAACCCTTTACTATTGAGGGCTCGGGATTGAGGAAGCAAACCAAAATTAGATCATGACAAAATGCAAAATATTGTAGAAGAATGAGTTCTTCATAATCAATGTGTATGGGCTAATATCAGCAATAGGAAAAAAAGGAGATAGGGAAGCAGCTATCTAATAAAACGGAAATCCATAGAGATGAGAAAGGAATAATTGGAGGGGATTTCAATTCCACCCTAAATAACGTAGAAAAAAGGGGCGGCTTAACCAACATTTCAAACATTTAGCAAGATTTCCAAGTCTTTCTGAAGTGTAGTTATACATGATGAAATCTTTGATAGAGTTCTGACAAACCAAAACTAGAGCATGTGCAATGGATTCCTTGATTTCATTATACGATACTTTCCCTTTAGCACCTCAATGAAAAGTGGATTTACCTTTCATCATGTCAATGATATCACAAGGTTTGTTTACAAAATCAAGAGTAAACTTGTGCAAAAAATTTACCTTCCCAAAGAAAGAATGAACAACTATTTTACTACTACATAAATAGAGATTATGAATAGACTTGACCCTCTTTGGATCAATTTTGATCCCTTTTTGGACACAATGTGTCCAAGGAGTTGACGCTTTGTCACCCCAAACATTGATTTCTTGGGGTTGAGTGAAATGGCATGCTTTTGACATCTCTCCATAAATTGCTATAATTGATAGAGATAATTTTCATGGTGTTTGGAGAAAATAGTAAGATCAACTAAATACACAAAAATAGACCTACCAAGGATACCTCGAAAAGATAATTCCATTGCCCTCTAGAATGTAGCTCTAGCAATGATTAGACTAAAAGGTATTTTGCATTGCACTAGATTTGAGAGGATGTCATGTTGCACCTCCTTTGGCTGAAAAGACTTACGATCATCATATGAATACACCAATACATTAATATATTGATGTAATAGTTGAATGAATTGGTCTATTTCTTCCAGATTGTAATTGTTACCAATATTTATAGATTTTGGCTCATGTTCTGACCTAGTGTTATATTTCTCATATCCCATAGAAGAATCTAGAACTACCTATTGTTGCCTTTTGATATATCTAGGTCATGCTAATCAAATAAATTTTCAAGAGAATTCAAAACTTTAGGGATTTTATTTCACTTCAATTGCAATAATTCCTCACCATTCTCAAAATCTTTATTTGATGTTGAATTAGAAGAAGAACAATTGCTACCTTCCAAGTAGATGTTAATATTGTCAATATTCTCTAATAAGTTAACAATATGCTTGCCATTATTAAAGATATATTAATGGTCCCAATTATGTGAAACACTTTGCCTTAAAACTAGATCAGTTTTATATCTTTCTTTATAGAAACCCTTATATGGAATTGAAAGAACAGAAGATGTCACAAGGGAATCTTCCTATCATTGTATTCTCTAGAAACCACAAAAATGTTGCAAGCATTAAAACCTTAAATGTTATCCCACAAAAGGTCTTGATAGTTCTTAAGTCTATCATTCCTTGTCTAGTATATGTTTCTAACTTGGCACACCACCAATTCAGCATCACTTTGTGCATGGAGATTCTTGATACCCCTCTTGCATGTAACTTCAATACCTAATAGAATTGACTCATATTCAGCTATGTTATTAGTATAATTAGCAAACGACAACTTAAAAGAATAAGGAAAGATTTCTCCCTAATTAGAAATAAGAACAACATCCACACTAGAACCAACAAAAGCAGAACTTCCATTTAATTTCATGGTCAAAGCATCATGATAACTATTGGTAAAGCTAGTGGAGGTACCTTTTGAATTTTGAGTAGAACTTTCACCTTGTACAACCATGACAAAGGATTCATCAAACCAAGTTTTAGATTCCTAGTTTTCTTTGGCATCAACAAACCTATCAATATTTGAAATGTATGATGAACTACAGTTATCACTATCAATAATATTGGAGGATTCAGATACTTGTAACTCTAAAACCTTTGACCAATCTTCAACAAATTTGGAGACTTCATCAACGTGTAGGTAATAATTACCCATACTGGCTAATTCAAACAAGATCTATGTATGAGGATCATTAGACTTTACCATAGTATATTTAGTCTCCCTTTTAGGAATAATCTTTTGCATAGAGACTTTGACTATAATATTTTCTTGTGACATGTCCATGTTTAGTTCTCCTCCTACATCCTTGCAAGTTTTATGTCCTAGTTGCATTCCATAAGATGCAAGAACATCAATGACCAAGATTGTCATCTTGATCTTCTTCTCTAGAAAGGATGCAAATGTGAGCTATGCTTCCTTAATTTTCCCCACAAGATGCCCTTGTCTATTTTCCTTGGAGTAATAATTACCAAAAAATTTCATCAAGGTTAAACCCAAAGTGTTAGATACCTTGAGGGGAATGACATTATCTAAAGCTATAAAATATATTGCATGATTATCCAACTTGAAACCATTAATTAATACTTGGAAATATGAAAAGGTTGTATCTTTCCTAGGACATATGATGGAATAGTGACAAGGCTATTGGATAGATTCTTGGGCTTATATGAAACAACCATGCTATGAAAAGAACTGAAATAGGATGAGTATCCTTAACTTTCACAAACTTAACCAACCTATAGAACTAGTCTAGGTTGGCTTGCATGTATTCTACCTCATACATTTTGATTTTGGTCTTCTTAGGATGGCTTATTATATCAAAGGTTTGAGATGAGATTTTCAAAGAATATGAGGGAATTTAAGCCCGAGGTTTGGTATTTGGAGCACTGGATTTTACAACATTTAGAAGAAGTAGAGGGCTAACCAGATGTATGTATTCTTAAGTATAACTAGAAGATGAATTAACCTCTTTGAAACAGTGACTGATAGTTGAGGAGTATCCTTCTTCTTTACCTCATAATCTTTAGGATGATCGAGATAACTTTGAGAATGGGCAAGAACCATATTGATGTTTGCTTTGGCTTCGTAGTAAATTTCTTCAAAATGCATGTAGCTAATAGTAGAGTTGATAGATGCTTCTTCTCCATGCTCTTGAAAAGAGTTGTAGCATCTTCTTCAGAAAGTATAAGATCACTTTTCTCTATCTTGAAGTACCCCACTGCTAAGTATAAGATCACTTTTCTGTATCTTGAAGTACCCCACTGCTAAATTTGAAAGTGGAGCTTTAAGAGGTAGCCTCTTTGGTGGAGGCGATAGCTTGGCCTGATTCATAGCCATATAATTGTTAGCATTATTTGGGTAAGTCATGTGTGGAACGTCCTTATATGGTGGAGGAAAGGATGTTTGTGATAGTTATTTCTCCAAAGCCAACACTTCACTGCCCAACCTTTGCACCATGGGATCCATTGTAGTTGAATATGGCGAATTGGAGGATTCTAGAGAAAGACAACCTACTTTGATTTTGTTGGTATATTTTCTTATTTTCTGTGCAAGAATCAAGTCATCTTTGACTACCAGGACCAGAGACTACGCATGTGACAAATCTCTTGTAGTTGCTCATCTCAACAAAAATCTTACCTCCATTAACTGAGCATTAACAAAGAATCATTTAAGATATTTCAGAGTTAGCTCAACAGTATTTGGGATCTAATTTAGCAATAAAGTCTTTCATAGGTTCTTCAATCTCCTTTCGCATTAAGGTGAGTTGAGCCAAGAGTGCATGTACATCTTCTGCTAGCTTGACTGCCTCAAAATAGGTTTTAAGACTATCGTAATTGGTAATAGTCTATAGTGCCAAGTGATAGAACCATTCTGTTGCATCAACTTGTAATGTCTCATCAAAAAGTTTAACTAAGACATCCTCATGTTCAACACCAGGTTTAAAAGAGAAGAAAAAATTTAGACTGAGTGTTGGATTTTCATTATGACATAATGAAATGTGTTTCCGGTTCATCGGAGAGATTGTTATTTTTTTTTTCTTTCATTGGTGTCTAACTAAACTAAAAATCATTTTGAAGCATATCTGAAGACTTCCATAATCCCTCATGGAGAAATACATTGACATTATGTAACATGAAATTGGTAAAAAAAAAAGGTAATCCCTAAATTTTAAAGTGTTGTAATTCTGAATAAGAAAGTAGTTTTACATAGATAGAGAGAGGGGTGATGGGAAAGTTCCTTGTGGAGTACGTAATTCTGAGGCTTCTGTCTTATTTTAATTTCTCCTCCCCATTTGATGCTTGTTTAACATTGCACATTCCTCTTTCACATACAGAAAGCGCTGGAAGTCCTTAACAAACAGAAAGTTGCACGCTGACATTTGTCTAGAAGGTATGCATTTTCCTTCTTTTGTCAGTTAGGTTTTAGATTTTACAATTGCTTTCCTGTATCACAGTAATCTGTTTTGATGAACTTTTACTCTTCATATTTATTTTCGTCTTCATATTTATTTTGGATGTAGAATGTCATTCACTGACTTATGACCTGTTATTTTAATCATCAGTGCAATCTTTATGTGTTTGACAATTTCTGTGATCTCTTTGAAACATTAAGGTTGCCTTGGTTATGCGGATGATCTCTTCGAATCTGTGAAGTTATAGCGTTATGGGAATCTGTGAAGTTATAGCGTTATCAGATATCTAAAGGCAGAAGCCTCAGTGCATGTGAAGTAAGATAATAAGACAGAAGCCTCAGAATTACGTATTACACAAGGAACTTTCTCATCACCCCTCTCTCTATCTATGTAAAACTACTTTCTTATTCAGAATTACAACACCTTAAAATTTAGGGATTACCATTTTTTTCAACCAATTCCATGTTACATAATGTCAATGTATTTCTCCATTGATTCACTCATTCACTAAGAGCCAACAGTCAATAACAAGAAATGATGTTTGAAAGCCTTGAAATGTAAGTTAGACTTCAAGACCGATGAACAGATTTAAATTAGTAAATTTAAGAGCTCTATGACAAAGGAGGATACCTTTTGCCGAACTTTAGGAATGCAACAACCAAGATGGACATGTTTATAAAATCTGGAAGCATATATAATACAGAGTATAATGCATCAAAGGAACCTAGTGCAAGGCTATGATTGGAGGGTGTGCACAAACTGTATTTTGTTGAAAACCCTATACAAACTTTATCCCTAGAGAACAAAGAATCAATTTACCATAAAAATAAAAAGTTTGCAAGTTAGTATTTATTTTCAAGATTCAATTTGTCAGAGGTAAAATTTCTTTCAATAGAATTTATTTATGTTTTTTGTGGTTTGTTTCTATAGATCGATTTTGGTCAATTTTGGTTTTGCTTGGGTGCCGAGAAACAATAGTAAATTATTGTTATGGTTTGTAAATTTAATTTTTTAGTATAACATAACTTTCTAGTGTGAACTATTACAATATATAGTCTCTTAACAATTAAAATATTTCTTCAAACTGAATAATTAAGTAAATTGCAAGGGCATTCACGAACACATATAATTTGTATATTTACTACAACCTCTATGCCTATAGTTTTGAATTTTTCACTTGATAATTTCAAATGTATAAGTTTTCAACTAATATTAATTTTTATTTTTATTTATGAATTTCATTGCTGTGATTTTTTTTTTTATTATGGTTTCAAAAAATAAATTTATTGTATTAAAATTGTTATACATGGAGTCAAATTTTGTGTCTTTAACTTTAAATATTTTGCAAAATAATTTTCTTGAAGTTAAATAGAAGCTATAAGATCAAATAGAAATCTTTATGCAACGAAGAACATATTGAGTAAAGATCATTGAGGCTATATAAAATGAAATGGTATTATATGCCCCTTCTCCAATGCCCAATGTCCAACCACCATACCTTAACTATCCCCTCTCTTGTGCTCTTTTCAATTCATCCTTATAGTGTATTATTACCTATGTATCCTCTCTATAACTCCTCCCTTTTTTATAGAATTGAATTATATATGTCATAAGGGTTGGTTTTTCAAACAATAACAATATTTCACAGGAGTTTCAATTATCATTTTATAAATATGATTATTTCTTTCATTTTAAAATACTTTTCATTAATTTATTTTTAATTTAGGGAAAAAGTCCCATAACAATAAAGCCTTGAAGAACATATATTTTCAAAACAAGACCCAAATCAACATATCCAATTTATTTACTATTAGGAAATGGGAAAAAGAGAAATCCTAGCACTTAAAGTTCAATTGAGAAGGTAGCAAACCCAAGAAGAAACTTATTTTTTGCAATATTGATTGGTTCATTTTGAGTCCATAATTTTATTTTTATTACTATTGTGAATTATTTTTCAAAGTTTTGTGAAAAGAGGATATTCATGCCTCCTTCGGAGTTAAAAGAATCAACAAATAGATTAAAGAATCAACAAATAGATTAATTCATTTGAAATTGGGTTCCAGTGCAAATGAATATTGGAATCTAATTCCAAAAAATGTGTGTGGCAATATCTTAACTACAACAGAAGTGTATTTTATTTTTCAATGCAAAAGAAAGGCTTTAGGATAAAATTATCAAAATTTTTGGGTATCAATAGGAGCCTCTTCTTGCTATGTATCTTAAGACTTGGACTGCCTTTGGTTATGAAGAATTTGCTTCACAACTATTAGTTTGGTATTATGAAAATAATTCAGAGAATTCTTGTGGATTGGAAGGTAAAGCTTCTTAATGAAGCTATAAAATATCAAATCTTAAAGTATTTTCTTTAAAATATATTTATTTTCTATTTGTTTCTATTCAAAATTCTAGTGCTTATAGCTTAGAATATTGAATAGATTCAAAAGAAATTTGAATGGACAGATTGCAAACCAAAGTCTCTTGGGCCTTGAGCTAAGAAAGTTACAATATTTTAATAAAGATTTATTTTATAAGATTGGATGGAACTTGATCGCTAAATAAAATGATAGGATAAGAATTGCTCAAGCCAAATACCTTAGGAGTGCTAATCATGTCTCACCCCAATACCTCAAGGGTTGATGATTTGGAATAATATGTTGAATACTAAAAGAATCCTTAGTCAAGGTATTCCATCAAATGTGAAAAATGGGCTAAGAATCAACTTATTAGAGGATGTATAGATCACTAATGCAGATCTTAACTCAATAACTAGATGTTTATTGATTACATGGGTCCTCTTTCTAGGCATTTTTGCATTAAATTTTTTTATTATATTGACTAGAGTGAGAGAAAATCTAAGTGGAATCCTTTCCCATTGTAATTTTCTTATGACCAAGGAGTCAATTTGTTTTATTCCTTAGAGAATGTTGTTTCATCTAGAATAAAATTGATGAATCTATTTGGACAACCAATCACAACAAGATTTGATTGAGCTAGTGACTTCATTAATTGATGAGAAAGGTGTAGAGAAGGTTGAGTAGGTGACCTCTTGTGGTAGAGTAGTAAAGAAAGAAGCCTCAGTGCATGTCGAGTAAGATAATAAGACAGAAGCCTCAGAATTACATACTCCACAAGGAACTTTCTCATCACCCCTCTCTCTATCTATGTAAAACTACTTTCTTATTCAGAATTACAACACCTTAAAATTTAGGGATTACCATTTTTTTCAAATGTCAATATATTTCTCCATGGATTCGCTCATTCACTATGTTTAGGCTTGAATCCGTTGAATACTAAGAACCATCTATACTCTCTATTGCCAATAAATAAGAAGAAAATACATTAAGGACTATTATCACAATTTCTTGTTCTTGAGATGTCTAATTTTAGAGCTCTATGACAAAGAAGGATACTTTTGCCGAACTTTAGGAATGCAACATCATTATTTTTCTAAAACAACTTGGTGTGAAAAAATGGGTAATGCAAAACATCTAAGCACAGGAATGAGGAAATTTTGCTAACAACCAAGATGGACATGTTTATAAAATCTGGAAGCATATATAATACAGAGTATAATGCCTCAAAGGAACGTAGTATAATAATGATTGGATGATGTGCACAAAATGAATTTTGTTGAAAAGCTTATAGAAACTTTATCCCTAGACAAGGAATCAATTTAATATAAAAATAAAAAAGTTTGCAGTTCAGGTAAAAAAAATTTCAATAGATTTTTAATTTGTTTTGGTTTTTGTTTCTATATATTGATTGGTCAATTTTGATTTTGGTTGCGTGCCCAAAAACAATAGTAAACTATTGTTGTGATTTGTAATTTTTCTTTTAATATGACATAACTTGTGAGTGTGAACTACTATATATAGCTTATTAACAATTAAAATATTTCTTCAGAATGTGTTGGTAAGTAAATTGCAGGGCATTCAACAACACATAATTGTTTCACTACTGTGTTTTTATTTTATTTTACGGTTTCAAAAAATAAATTTGTTGTATTAAAACTATTATACCTCAAGTCAAATTTTGGGTCTTCAATTTTAAATCTTTAACTTGAAATCTTTTGGGAAATAATTTTCTTGAAGTTAAATTGAGGTTTCCTATAGAAATATTTATGCAACGAATAACTTGTAGAGTAAAGGTCATTGAGGCTCTATACCAAATGAAATGGTAGTTTTCCCGTGATTAAATAAGTATTAGCAGAGGGAGTCAGACGAAGCTGAAGACGGTGATGACGATGAGGGGGAAGACAACCCTTTTCCGCCCTCCTTTCTTTCTCCACCGTGGCTTTGTTCCCCCTGTGGCTGGTCATGGTTTGTGTTGCGGGGGTCTGTTTTGCTGAAAGCTGTATGGCGGTTTGGTTAGGTTTTTGGCATTGGAGGCAAGGGGTCTTCCGGTTAGATCTGACGATTTGGTGGGTTGCGGTTTTCTCATAGATTCTTGCTGGCCCATGTTTGGTGGAGTTTTTTAATCTTTTGCGCGACTGGTTTTGTGAGAACCGCTCCCTGCTCTTGCCTTCAGTATGGGGTGGATTACTGGGGCCTTTTTTGGGGGGGGGGGTTGTTCACTCGGAGGGATGTTGTTGCCCTTTTTATGGTGCCTGGTTTTTCTTGGGGTGTGGTGTTTCAGAGGCCTTTGACGGTCTGGATCTGTGTCCTGTTGGAGGTTTGTTGGCCTTTTCATACCTCTGTCTCCATTTTCTTTCTCATGGGGAGTCTTCTATGATATCTATTGAGGTGAACTCGATTCCTTTTGAGGTGGAGTTGGGCTTTGTCTTTCTTCTTGTGAGCAGCTGCAGGGATATCCTTTCAACAACCTCTTTGGCATTTCCTATTGAGGTGGGTCTGTCTTCTATGGAGGGGGAGATGGATGTTGTTGGAGGTGACCTAGCTCCTATTGAGGTGGAGGTGGATGCTATTGGTTATGCTTGGAGGCATTTCAAGTCTTTTTGGGGTAAAAGTTCAGCGTGCCTCTTTAAAACCCTATCTAGTTGTGGGAGCCCTATAAAACCCACTATTAAGGTTGAGGGAGCTTGGAAAAACCCTATTTACTGTTCTCTTTCTAGAGCTAGGCTGAATGTTGGCAGTTTTCAAGGGCCCAATCTAGCTAGTCTTTAGTTTTTGTTAGGATTAGGTCTTGCTGATGATTTGCTGAGAATTATGCTTCAGGTTAAGGGTGCCTAGGAAAACCATGTTTGTTGGCTGAGGATGCCAGTCATAGCCTCATTCTCTATCTTCGAGATCTACTAGTTGTTTTATATTCATTGGTTCTGCTAGCATGGTTTGTTTAGTTCTTGATCTAATTCTCATTGTTGGTACTGGAACTATGTAAAATCCGAGGGTTTCACGTCCCTTCAAAACCTGTTGTATGGATTTTCTCGTCCCCTCAAAACTTGTTTATCCTAATAAAAAAACAACTCAAATTTTGAGTAAAACCTAATGTAATTATCCTTTTACCTAAGATTAATAATTTAAAATTAAGGTGTTTAATTTATTATTTATTATGAAATGTTTACACAATATTTTAAAAGCAATTATTCAAGGGAATAAACTAATTATGAATGTACATCAATAATCAATAATAAAAAATTGAGATAATAATTTGCAACAGTGAAACATTAGGACAATGATTAAATAAAATTGATTAATACAAGAATACTGTACTATAGGAGGGAAGCACTACACAAGGACACCAAGATGCTCTGAGTGTATGCCACTAACTATCCCATCTCTTGTGCCCCTTTCAATTTATCATTCTCTTGTATTATTCTCTATGTATCCTCTCCATACCTTCCCCCCCTTTTATAGAATTGAATTATATAAGCCATAAGGGTTGGTTTTTCAAACCGTCACACTCTTTCACGAGAGTTTAAATTATCATTTTATAAATATGATTATTTCTTTCTTTTTAAAATACTTTTCATTAATTTATTTTTAATTTGGAGAAAAAGTCTCATAACAATAAAGCCTTAAAGGCCATAGACCCAATTCAACATATCCATTTGATTTACTATTAGGAAATGGAAAATAGGAAATGGAAAAAAGGGAAATCCTAGTACTTAAAGTTCATTTGAGAAGGTAGGAAACCCAAGAAGACACCCAATATTTGCAAATTTGATTTATTTGTTTTGAGTCCATAATTTTTTTTAATTACTATTGTGGATTACTTTTACAAGTTTTATGAAAAGAGGATATGCATGCTTCCTTTCGAGTTAAAGGAATCAGCAAATAGATTAATTCATTTGAAGTTGGCTTCCAATGTAAATGAATATAGGATTCTACTTCCAGAAAATGTGGGTGTAGCAATATATTAACTACAAAAAAAGTATATTTTATTTTTCAATACAAGGGAAAGGCTTTAGGACAAAATTATCAAAATTCTTGGGTATAAATAGGAGTCTCTTCTTGCTATGTATCTTGAGACTTGGAATATCTTCGCCTATGAAGAATCTGCTTCACAACTACTAGTTTGGTATTCTAATTTATTTTTTAGAACTCTTGTGAATTGGAAAGTAAAGCTTCTCATTCAAGCTAAAAAATATCAACTATTAAAGTACTCTCTTCAAAAGATATTTATTTTCTATGTATTTCTATTTAATATTCTAGTTCTTATAGTTTATTATATTGAACAGATTCAAAACAAATTCTCATGGATAGTGGTAGAGGAAAGAAAGATTTTAGATCTTGTCAAATGGGGATACTGATTGCAAACCAAAGTCTCTTGGGGGCCTTGGGATAAGAAAGTTACAATATTTTAATAAATATTTATTTTCTAAAATTGGATGGATCTTAATATCTAAATAAAATGACAGGATAATAATTTCTCAAACCAAATACCTTAGGAGTGCTAATCTTCTCTCCCCTAATACCTCAAGGTTTGATGATTTGGAATAATATGTTGAATACTTAAGGAATCCTTAGTCAAGGTATTACATCAAATGTGAGAAATGGGCTAAGGATTAACTTATGGGAGCATGTCCAGATCACTAATGTAGCTCTTAAATCAATAACTAGATGTTTATGGATTACATGGGTCCTCTTTCTAGGCATTTTTGCATTAGATTTTTTTATTATATTGATTAGAGTGAGAGAAAAGCCAAGTGGAATCCTTTCCCATTGTAATATTTTTATGGGAAAGGATGTTATAGACCAATTTGTTTTATTCCTTAGAGAATGTTGTTTCATTTGAAAAAAAATGATGAAACTATTTGGACAGCAAAAAACAACAAGATTGAGCTAGTGACTTCATGAAATGATAAGAAAGTTGTAAAGAAGGTTGAGAAGGTGACCTATTGTGGTAGAGTAGTAAGAGAATGGATGGATAGAATGCTAAGCCAAGGGACACATCTATTGAGCTTTTTAGTTACTTTGATTGATAATCTAGAATGTGTAAAATTTGAGGTCGGCTAGACACTAAACCTCCTCTCTCAAGAGATAAAAGCACAAGAGAAAGACTTTAACTCTTGGCTTAAGTTAGAAGATTTTGAATTGGATGCTCTAGTTTAAAATAAAGTTCTTCCCTCCATAGATATGTATATTGAACAAAGATAAGCATTAGGATATTAAATGAGTACTTTGAAGAGGTTGATCAAAGACATGAGAAAGGCGCATAAAGAGAGTATTGATAAAGGAAAGAAAATCATTGAAAAAAAATCATAGTTTCCTTTTACGTTACTTGATGAAAACCAAAAAAATCTTTATGTAGATGCAATCATCAAAAAGTTTAGTTTGTTGAACCCAAGGTAAGACTAACTGGCGGGTGGTGAATCAGTCTAAACAAACAATTACTAGAACATATCAAACACATGAACACCAATATTTATACATGGAAATCCCAAACAAGGAAAACCTAATGTGAGCACCTACCCATAAGAATATATCCACTATATATGGTACAGATTACAAAAGGGAGTTCACTACTCTAGACTTGCACAACAAGCCTAATTGCTTATGGGGGAAGATACAAAGAGGAATTTCAAAACCTAAAGATAAATTAAATTAGGGAAAGATACAAAAAATGATCTAAATAGAAGGATCTCCAAGTCATGAAGTTGTCCTCGTACTTTGTATCAAGTAACCAACATCAACACACAACTATGATCTCAATTTTCAATGCTGTATCTCAACTCTTTTTCAGATTCTTAACATATCTTGGATATCATTTGAACATAACACTTCTTTATTGCTCACACTTCCTCTGACCTTCACTATTCACCACATATTCTACACTCACTAACTCAAAACACACATATTCCTTATATACAAGATAGGTCGTGAACCACGTCAGTGTGAATCAAAATATACTTTTTGAACCAAAAATAGACACACTGGTCCATTCCGGGAGAAAGAGGGAAGAACAAACACATCTTCCAAAGATCAATTCATCAATTTTTGATCATTGAAACATAACAAACAACATATCCATATTCTACACATCCATCTACGCAACCAATAATCAAAACATACTCTCTAATGCAAATAACTCAAATATGGATCTCCACATGCTATGATGAGATCCATAACAAATCAACCACGCTTCCAAACAATATACGAATCTAAGAATAGGTCTAACATAGAATCTTGCAATCAACAATGATTCATGCCATAACACCTGGAGAACACAAAGATGTTTTCAAACCACACAAATATTATAGCCATGATACTAAAACTATATTCAATAAAGATAGCAACAATATTCAAAATTGACAATAGATTCCAAACCTAAGCACTTCCAAAACAAACAACACAACAACTAAAACAATAAGAAAGCAAGATAACACTCCACCATAGACATTTCAGACCAATCCAGACTTTTCTAGGTATCCTCAATTGATAAACTAGTGTATCTAACAATCATTTTAGATAACTTAGGATCTCTCTTGAAGAAACATATCAAATATTACATTAGTTTGGGAGACTCTATCACTCAAGTCAAGGTTATGAAAAGCCACACTCAAGGTCTTGATTAGTCTTAAATGAAAGTCTCTCTATAAATTTTTTAAGATTTCTTGAAGCAAGATTTGATTGAACCATACATATCATAGAAAGCTAAGTAATTTTTCATGCTTTTTAGTTTAGGTACATTTTTGTAATGTATAATTAATGTTTGAGGCATTATTTTGTATGTACATGTTTACACTTTAGTTTAGCACATGTCCTAAGTCAAATAGGACTTGACTTTTGAAAAAATCATACTTGGTTATAATTTTTCCTATCTTTTCTCATAGCCCCTCCTATATATATATATGAGGGTTATTTTTATAAATAGGATACTTTAACTTTATGCAACTAGATTATACCTAGGTGAAGAGTAAAATGAAAGTTTGAGTTCACTTGTAATTCTTGCCAATTCAATAAAAAAGTAGAGCATCTTTGGCATTCAAACTTTGAGTTGAATTTATTTTATTTCTTGGTGAGAATGTCATTATACATCAGTCTTTTTATAGGATCAAATCTGATTGAGTAAAATCAACGTCTAGAAGTATTGTTGGATAGTAGAGTAAATTTAGTCTTATATAATTTGTGTTACATTTTAAAAATTGCAAAGTAGAATTTGTGAGTAGATAATGATTTGAAGAATTTAAGTTTTGTCTTGTTATCATAGTAAAAGTTTATTAATTTGTATTTAAATAAAAATATAAATAATATTAGCTTTATTTTGTTATCTTGGAGAAATTTCATATTGGGTTACAAAGGCTATTGATAAAAAAAGGTTGATACAATAGTAAAGTACTAAAGACTTTGGGTTTTATGACTATTTACTTGTCCCAGGAAGCATTGAAAGACTTTGTTCTTTTATAGAAACTTTTCTTCATATTAGCTATAAATTTCATTCATATGCTCCTAGCTTGTTTCTTATGAACTTAGTAGTTACTAAAATTATTGTTTGTCTTAATTGTGATATATTTTTCTAAAACAAAAAAGAAAAGGATAACCATCTATTTATAGAAAAATGAGAATGGGATGGTGTAACACCAGAGCTTAGAATCAGATTTAAAGTTAGAATTTCATTTAAAGTTGTTTAGAGAAATAAGCAAAGGGGAGTCTTTTGTTATAAATAGGAATTATTTAATATCACACATTATGGCTGAAACCACCATTTTGTAAGCCTTGCAAGTTTACAAAATTCTCAACCAACAATTTTTGGTGGCTTTACTGGGATAGGAGCATGCAACTAGGGCATTTAATCATTTGGTTGTAGTATTCCTTGTTCCTTATCATTGATATTTGTTATTGTTGATCTATGCTTGTTTGAAGGTTTACTTTGGTAGAACAAAGATAAAAACATGGAAGAAGAAGTCAAAGCATTATTGATCCTACTTTTAAGTTTCTACTGAAACACAATTTTGACTTGCTTCCTCCTAAAGCATATTCTCCTCCTCAAAGGAAAATAGTCTTTCTACCTACAAATTGAAGCTATCATACACCAAGAGAATATTCTAGTCTAGCTAGACCTTTTATCATACCCAAAGTACAAAGGTATGTAAACCCACCATATAAACCAGTATAACCAGGAATCATGGATGCTCTAGGTGGTTGAGGTGCCCAAGTTACTTGGGGTTAGAATTTTAGCCCTCTCAATTTAACACAACCACTTCAACTGCTCTAACACGGATCATGGAAGAACATTCCTAAATTCTATGGGGATGGAAAATAGCATCCATATGAATATATTGTAGCTTTCTATATTACATATGTAATTCTTGGTGTTGAACATGAGGATGTATTAGTTAGAGTTTTTGATGAGACATTACAAGGTGCTACAATAGATTGGTTCTATCACTTGGTACTACAAACTACTACCAATTGGGATACTCTCAAAACCCATTTTGAGGAAAGATTCAAGCTAGCAAAAGATTCACATGCACTGTTGGCTCAACTCACCTCAATGTGGAAGGATCTTGAAGAATCTATGCTAAATATTATCTCTAATTTCAACAAGTTGAAGAATCAAATCACAAATACTGCTTAGCTAACTCTAAAATATCTTAAATGATTCATTGAACTAATTCTTAGTTAATGGAGGTAATATTTTTGGGTAGATGAGAAACTACAAGAGAATCCGAAAATGTGTAGTCTTTGGTTCTAGAAGTTGAAGATGACTTGATTATTACATGAAAAATAAGAAAATATCCAAACAAAACCAAAGTAGGTTGGTTTTCTCTAGAGTCCTCCAATTTGTCATCTTCAACCACAATGGATCCCATGGTGTAGATTTTGGCCATTGAAGTGTTGGATTTGAAGAAGCAACTATGACAAACATCCTTTTCTCCACCATATAAGGACGTTCCACACATGACTGACCCAAATTATGCTAATAATTATGTGGCTATTAATCAGGCCAAGCTATCGCCTCCACTAGAGAGGCTAGCTCTTGAAGCTCCACCTTCAAATTTAGTAGTTTGGTACTTCAAGATACAACAAAATGATCTTATACTTTCTGAAGAAGATGCTACAACCATTTTCAAGAGCATGGAGAAGAAGCATCTGGTGACAATACTATCAAGTATATGGATTTTGAAGAAATTTACTAGGAAACCAAGGCAAACAATAATATGGTTCTTACACATTCTCAATGTTATCTCGATCATCCTAAAGATGATGGGGTAAAGAAGAGGGATACTCCTCAACTATTGGTCACTATTGCAAAGAGGTTAATTCTTCTTCTAGTTATACTTAAGAATACAATGGCAGATAGCCAAGTATATACATCTACTTAACCTTCTACTTCTTCAAATGCAGTAAAATCCAGTGCTCCAAATCCCAAACCTCAACCTTAAATTCCCCCATATTATTTGACAAGCTCATATCAAGCCTTTTTTATAATAGATTGTGCTAAGAAGACTAAAATCCAAATGTTTGAGGTAGAATACTTGCAAGCCAACCCAGACTAGTTTGATAGGTTGTTTAAGTTTTTGAAAGTTAAGGATACTCATTCTATTTTAGTTCTTCTTAGAGTATGGTTTTTTGATTTGAGCCCAAGAATCTACCCAATAGCCTTGTGACTATTCCATCATATATTCTAGAAAAGATAGAACCTATCTCTATTTCCTTATTAATTAATGGTTTCAAGATAGGTAATTGTGTATTTATATTTTATATCTTTAGATAATTCCATGCCCCTCAAGGTATCTAACACCCTAGGTTTGACCTTGATGAAAATTTTTGGTAATTATTACTCCATGGAAAATTGACAAGTGCCTCTTGTGGGGAAAACTAGGGATGCAATGTTCACATTTGCATCCTTTCTGGAGAAGAAGATCAAGATGACAATCTTGGTCATTGATGTTCCTTCATCTTATGGAATGCTACTAGGACATAAAACCTGCAAGGATGTAGGAGGAGAATTAAACATGGACATGTCACAAGAAAAGATTCTAGTCAAAGGCTCCATGCAAAAGATTTTTCCTAAAAGTGAGACTAAATATACTATGGTAAAGTCTAATAATCCTCATACATAGATCCTACTTGAGTCAGCTGGTATGGATAATTATTACCTACATGTTGGTGAAGTCTCCAAATTTGTTTAAGGTTGGGAAGAGGTTTTAGAGTTATAAGTATCTGAATCCTCCAATATTCTTGATGCTGATAAGTCTAGTTCTTCATACATTTCAAATACTAATAGGTTTCTTGATGCCAAAGAAGAATAGGAATCTAAAACTTGGTTTGATGAATCCTTTTTCATGGTTGTACAAGGTGAAGTTCTTCTCAGAATTCAAAAGGTACGTCCACTAGCTTTACCAATAGTTATAATGATGTTAGGACTATAGAATTTGATGGAAGTTGTGATTCTTTTTACTGTAGTGTGGGTGTTGCCCTTAATTATGCTTAGGGAGAAATATTTCCTTATTCTTTTAAGTTGTAGTTGTCTAATTATACTAATAAAATAACTAAATATGAGTCAATGTTATTGGGTATTGAAGTTGCACACAAGAGGGGTATCAAGAATCTCCATGCATATAGTGATGTTGAATTGGTGCTGTGCCAAGTTAGAAACATATACTAGACAAGGAATGATAGACTTGAGAACTATCAAGAGCTTGGGTGGAATAAAATTTAAGGTTTTAATGATTGGAATATTTTTGTGGTTTCTAGAGAATACAATGATAGGGAAGATTACCTTGTGACATCTTCCATTCATTCAATTCCACATAAATATTTCTATCAAGAAAGGCATACAATTGATCTCGTTTGTAGGCAAAGTGTTCCATATAATTGGGACCATTAGTATATCTTTAATAATGAAAAGCATATAGTTAACTTCTTGTAGGCTAGTGATAATTTAAACATGTACTTTGAAGGTAGAAATATTTCTTCTTCTAATTCAACATTAAATAAAGATTTTGGGTATGGTGAAGAATTATTCCAATTGAAGAGATATAATCCCTAAAGTTTTTATTTCTCTTCAAAAGTTATTTGATTAGCATGATTGCTATATTAAAAAGCAACAATAGGCAGATCCAGATTCTTGTATGGGATATGAGAAATATAACATTAGGTTAGAACATGATCCAAAATATGTAAATATTGGTAACAATTGCACTCTTGAAGAAAGAGACCAATTAATTAAGCTATTACATCAATATATTAATGTATTGATGTATTCATATGATGATCCTAAGCCTTTTTAGCCAAAGGAGGTGCAACATGACATCCTCTCAAATCTAGTTAAATACAAAATGGCTCTTGGACTAATCAATGCAAGAGCTACATTCCAGAGTGCAATGGAATTATCTTTTCAAGGTTTTATTGGTAGGTTTACTGTTATGTATTTAGATGATCTCACTATTTTCTCCAAACATTGTGAAAATCATCTCTACGAGTTATAGCAGGTTATGGAGAGATGTCAAATGCATGCTATTTCACTTAACCCCAAGAAATTGGTTTTTGAGGTGACAAAGGGTCAAATTCTTGTACACATTATATCTAAACAAGGGATAAAAATTGATCTGGAGAGGGTCAAGTCTATTCATAATCTCTATTTATGTAGTAGTAAAATAGTTGTTCATTCTTTCTTTGGGAAGGTAAATTTTCTACACAAGTTTATTCTTGATTTTGTAAGCAAACCTTGTCATATCATTGATATGATGAAAGCTAAATCCACTTTACATTGGGGTGCTAAAGGAAAAGTAGCATATTTAATAAAATCAAGGAAGCCATTGCACATGATCCAGTTTTGGTTTGTTAGAACTATACTAAAGATTTCATCATGTATAGCTACGCTTCAAAAAGGCTTGGAAATCCTGTTAAATGTTTTAAATGTTGGTTAAACCACCCCTTTTTCTATGTTATTTAGGGTGGAAATGAAATTAACTCCAATTATTCCTTTCTCATCTATATGTATTTCCATTAAGTTGGATAGTTGCTTCCATATCTCTTTTTTTCCAGTTGTTGATATTAGCCCGTACACGTTGATTATGAAGAAGATATCATTCTTCTATAATATTTTGCATTTCATCATGATCTAATTTTGGTTTTCTTCCTCAATCCCTCCCTCAATAGTAAGGGGTTTCCAAATTTATTCCAAGGATACTATATTCTCCCATAGGAATAACAAAGTGCCCTTTACGCTACCTCCAATTGCTTAGTCTTTTACTACCTTCCTCATTTCTCTATTTTGTCTCTTATATCAAAACTATGTCATCTTTTTCTTGGTCAATTTGGAGCTTGACCATGGTCCATTTGTTACAGGCATTTATGCTCTTAAAATTCCATGTTAGGGCCCTCGATACCCCTTGGGAAGGAGGATATCCTTCCAAGATCTTAGTTTCCTCAACTCTATATAGAAGTGGTGACAATCTCCAATTTTTCCTCGTTAGACTTTGGTCCTTGCTTCCCTTTTTGTTTAATGTTTGGTTTTTCTGAGATTCGATAGTGTTTGTTCTAACATTATTTCCTCCATAATTTCACCCTCTTCACCTTTGCATCCACCTTCTCCATCAAACTTAGTTTCAAACTCATCTTCATCGTCCAACTCTCTAAAAAAATTTTATTGTATGGGTTCATTGCTTATGGTACCTTCAATCCTTTGATCTTTCTTTCAATATTCTTTTGCCCACTCTAGTTTCAATAGCCCATCATTCTCCTCAAGAACCTTTTGCACTAGGTTTGCTATCTCCTTTGTAGGTTTTGGTACCTCTATGACTTTTCCCTCAAGGTTCTCCAGGTTAATTTGTCTTAGCATTATCTCAAAAGTCTCCTTTGTCCTAATGAATTGATTGTTGTCTTTGTTTGGGATGTTTGTTTTCTCTTCCCCCAAGTTGGGTTGCCTTGATTTCTCCTTGTTACTATATCTCTTATCTCTATAATATTAGAGGGCCAATCACTATCCTCCATTTGAGTACTCCTATTCATTTTTTGACGCTGATTCCCCATTATTCTTAACCTCATTTTCTCTTGTGGTTTCTTATCTTCTTGCACATATGTGTCTACCTTGTCATATGACCATGCACTTTTGATTTGCATTTTACATATAATATCAAACTTTTTCCTCTCTTTCTACCTTTTATCTCCATACACCCCACCCTATATGTATTCCAATTTTTTGTCAAATCAAGGAATAGAGCATTAGAGTAAGGCATATCCTTGCTTAAGTGTTGAAGAATTTATCTCTAGTTTCCTATCCATGTAGATAAGTTGTCCCACTTCTATTCAATTTATTTTAGAATTTCTTCTTCCTCGTGTTTTGTTAGCTCTTAGTGTTTGTGTTTCCCTTGTCAATATCCTTGTTGAAGATCTAAACTTTTTCTCTTGTGTAGTGTTAGGATTATGGCTAGGAAAGCCAAAGGTGGAGGTCGTGGAGGTGGCCGCAATCAAGGTAGAGGTGGGGGATGTGGATGAGGTTCAGGTTGTCATAGTCCTTCACTGCACCCCACTCATTAGAGTGTAGAGAAAGATTATTCTGTGCATCAGAGTGACCAGCACATAGTAGAGAAGGTTCCCAAAAGGGAGGAGCTAAGGCAAATGCTTCAAGAAGTGTTAGCTAGACTTGGCCCTAGACCTGAGGTCGAACAACCTAGCTATGCTCAAATGGGAGAGTCTCACCAGTGGGGTGGCAACTCTTAGCCTAAGAAGAATAGGAATTGGTAGAGGAATAGGCATAGTTTACTGTGACAGTGCTCTCAAGGTGCATCATCTACCCCTAGTAGGCGAATTTTCCAGCAGTCCAGTGGGGCGTCTAGAGGTAGAGGACCTAGTAGAGGAGCTTTTCTCTCCTATGGTTAGTATGGCCACATAACCGCTCAATATCCTTAGCGTTCTCATCAGACTGGTAGTCAGAGATCAGAAATGTCAAAGCCAACAATGGGAGATTCAGGTAGCTCCCATAGAGGTTTTGCGGTGGTTGATGACTGCTAAGCTGAGCACTAGGGTACAGTGATCAAGACTGCAGGTGTGTTCGCTGGTACTCCTATCTTTATAATATTTGACTCTAGTACTTCTGATTCTTTCATTATTTCCTCCATTATGGAGCAGTGCGGGATCTTATCTGCTAGGCAGGTGGATAGCTGGCAAGTAGAGTTGGCCACTGATTTGCATGTGACCGTAGATTCCTTCATTCCTAGTTGTGAGTTGGACCTCAGACCCTTTGTTACTCCAGTTGACCTTTGAGTCATTCCTTTGGGGTCTTATGGAGTCATGTTGGGGAAGGATTGGTTATCATCTCATAGTGATTGTGTAGACCCTTGTCAAAAGATAGTGGAGTGTTTAGATGATCATGGGAGGAAAGGCGGGATCATTGGGGTTCAGAGATCGATATCCTTACGTATGATTTTCGCTATGCAACTTAAGAGGTGTACGTGTTGAGGGTGTCATCTTTTAGTAGTTTCTCTTGAGGATGTGGAAGAGAAAGAGAGTCGATAAATCTCTTTTGATGGTCACCCTATTCTTCAAGAGTATGTTGTTGTGTTTCTTGTGGATATTCCTGGTATGCCCCCATGGGACATAGACTTTCCCATTAACTTGGTTCCTGGTGCAGAACCTATTTTGAAAGCACCATATTGGATGACTACTCAAGAGTTGAGTGAGTTGAAGCTGCAGATGGAGGAATTGATTGCCAAGGGGTTCATTCGTCTGAGTGTTTCTCCTTGGGGTGCGCCAGTTATCTTCGTTGAGAAAAAGGATGGTTCTCTTCGGTTACGCATTTATTACTGATAGTTGAATAAGGTAACCATCAAGAAAAAATATCCATTATCTTGAATAGATGATCCTTTTGATCAGGTAAAGGGAGCCAAGGTGTTGTCTAAGATTGATCTGACTTGGTATCATCAGTTGCACATTCATGATGTACATATTCATAGAATGGCTTTTCGTACCCATTATGGTCACTATGAGTTCATAGTGGTGCCATTTGGGTTGAGGAACATGCCTTCATTTTTCATGAGCCTCATGAATGGGGTTTTCTGCACCTACCTTGATCGTTTTGTCCTTGTGTTCTTAGGTGATATTTTGATTTATTTTAGATCAATGGAAGAGCATGAGGGCCACTTGTGACAAGTATTGCAATGCTTAAGGGAGAATCAATTTTATGTCAACTTGGCGAAGTGTGATTTCTTCCAATCTAAGGTGAACTATCTTGTTCATGTAGTTTCAAGAGAAGGTGTATATGTGGATCCTTCTATGATCCAAGACATTGTAGATTGCCCAGTGCCAACCAATGTTTCTGAGGTTTGGATTTTTATGGGTTTGGCTGGATATTACTGTCACTTTGTTCAGAGTTTTTCCTGAATAGGTCACCTGATCACTTCTCTTTAGAGGAAGGGGAAGAATTTTGTTTGGTCAAAACAGTGTGAGACAACTTTTTGTACCTTGTTAGTGCTTCGATTTTAGCACTTCCTTATCCATCCAAAGATTTTATGGTTTGCACGGATGCCTCTTTAGAAGGCATAGGAGTAGTACATATGCAGGATGGTGGTGTGGTAGAGTATAAGTCTTGCAAACTCAAGGAACACGAGTTGAAATATCCATTTCATGACTTAGAGTTGGTAGTTGTAGTTCATACTTTAGTCAGATGGCGACATTTACTGTTGGGGTGTCTATTTGAGCTACATAGTGATCACCGTAGTTTGCAGTATATTTTCATGCAGCCAAACTTGAATGCTCGATAGTGAAGATGGATGAAATTCCTTTGTCAATATGATTTTTAGGCTCGATATATTCAGCAGTAAGAGAATGTAGTAGCAGATGGTTTGAGTCATAGGCGACATGAGGTTGTAGCATTGTCCCTTGGGGTGGATTTGAGAGAGAATTCTTGGGATTCTTCCTCAGAACACCTGGTATCAATATGTTAGAGTTGTGACTGAGACTGGAAGGCCATTAGAGGGTAGAGATTCTAGACATAACCTTGAGACAGATGGTCTTCTTCAACATCTTTGACAGATCTATCTACCTCCTTTGGATGGACTTCGTATTTTGATCATGACTGAGGCCCATTGTGCACCTTATTCGACACATCCTGGTGTCAAGAAGATGTACATAAATCTTAGACATATATCATTGGGTTGGTATGAAATGTAACATTGCTGATTTTGTGTCGAAGTGTTTAGAATATCAGTGGGTAAAGTTGGAGCATCAGCATCCTACAGGGCTCTTACAACCTAATTTGGTACTAGATTTGAAATGGGATATCATTTCCATGGATTTCATAGTGGGGTTGCATGTTTCTTTGCATCATCATCATACCATCATGGTCATTATTGATAGATTGACCAAAGTTGCTCATTTTGTTCCTATAATATCTTCCTATACAACAACAGTGGTGGCAAGAATTTTCCTGGATAATGTGGTGAGGTTGCATGGGATTCCTAGGCGGATCATTTTTGATAGAGATCTTGTCTTTACTTTAGCATTGTGGACCTCACTCCAGCATGCTTTGGGGACCCAGTTGAATTTCAGTTCATCTTATCACCCAGAGACCGACGGTCAGACCGAGCATGTGAATCAAGTCTTAGAAGACATGCTTCACATGTATGTTATTGACCAACAGTCACACTGGGAGGAATATCTATGCCTTGTGGAGTTTTCTTATAACAATGGATATCACAGCTCCAAAGGAATGTCTCCCTTCCAAGCATTGTATGGTCATCCTTGCCATACTCCTTTGATTTGGGATCAGTTAGAGGATAGGGCACATTAATGACCGAATATGCTTCAAGAGATGGAGCAGTAGGTTGAGCAGATTCGTGGACATCTAGTAGCTACTCAGGATAGGCAAAAGAAGTATGTTGATGCTCATAGAGTGGATCACCAGTTTTCTGTTGGTGACCATGTGTTCTTGAGAGTGCATCCGTGGAAGAGTTTGATCCATTATGGAAAGTGTTCTAAGTTGGCATCTCATTTTGTTGGCCCTTTTGAGATCCTTAAGAGGATAGGACCTGTTGCCTACCATCTTGCCTTGCCACCAAGCCTATCCCATATCCATGATTTTTTTCATGTTTCTATTCTTAGACCTTATCATCCTAATGTGACCCATGTTTTTTATTAGAACGCTTTGTAGGTCAAGGATGGACAGATTTCCATGGAGCCTATGCACATTCTACAACGTTGGGATTTTACCCTCAAGGGTCGTACCATCAACTAGGTAAAGGTCCTATGGGACCTAAATGATGAGACCTCAGTGACATGGGAGGATGCAAGGAAGATGAGAGAGATTTATTCGTATCTGTTTTAGGCTTCTAGGAGTAAGCCTAGTTTTGGGGGGGAGAATGTAGTACCCCTTTTTCAATCAGACTTTTAGACTCATGTTTGATTTCAGTTCACCTTTTTTAGTGGATACATTATTGTAATATTTTATTTAGATTTTATGTGATATTGTTAAATGCTTTTATTTGAGTTGCAGTGCATGTTTTCATGCAGTATTTGATTATTGATGGTTAAATGCAATTTTATTGGATTACTGACATGGACTGACACATTTACTTCATACATGTGATGTTTTTTATACATGTTTTGTGTTCATAAGTGTAAGGGGTGTGAGGAGATGTTTTTCCTTCACTCACTTCAGTGAGACAGGGAACGTCGTGATTCTCCTTCACCGGTGTATTTTCTATGATGGTATATATATGTACATGTAGTTCATTGATGCAGGGAATTTTAGGTAAGAGGAGGCAGATTTTTTTGGAGAAATTTGGTCTCCATGTGGTGGAGGAAATTTTTTTTAGTGGGAGTAATTAGCTCATCTCAACTGATAATCCAGGATAGCTATTGAAGTTGGTTGTGAAAACCTCTGTTTTAAATTTCTTGTTTTGAGAAATAATTCTTGTGTGTAATCATTTTTAGAGATTTGTATTTTGCAACCAAATATGATTTCTGGTTCAAAGGAGTAGGATGGAATTTTATAAAATTAAATCTATTTCCCAAAAAATTTCTTGTTGATTGAAATTATTGAGATTTAAAAAAATTGGTGACTGTAAAATGTTAAACTGGTTTTGTTTTCATGGAATTCGAATGGGAGAGTTGAAATGTTTTTCAATTTTACCCTGTGAGGGTTATGCTGGCAAAATTTTGCCAATATTGATATTTTGGGTTTTATGATTTTATTGTCTTCCTCTCAGAATTATCTTTCTGAGTTGAATTCCAAAATTTATTTGGAATGAGTTATTTGTTTGTTTTATTGGTAGTGTATCAGCAAAATTTTAAATTTTAAGTTTAGTTTAAAAATAAAAAATTAAATAAAAAAAAAAATTATTGGGCCCCTATGAGGAGCCACAACTATGGCGTTCCCAAAGGGGGGACCCTGTGGTTCACAAAGCCACAAGTTGTGTGCCCACAACCTCGCAAGACTGTGGTTACACACAACCATAGGTTGTGTGCCCACAACCTTGCGCAGGATGTGTGCCCACATACCTTTGTGGTCTGTGTGTCCACAACCACGCGCAACCTATGGAAAGGGGAGCGGTGGGACCATCGTTTTCCCCATTTTTATTTTTTTTAAATAAATTTAGTTTAAAAAAAATTAATTCGTTCAATTTAAATTTTATTAAATTTACTTAATTTTAATAGTATTTTTATAATTATATATATATATATATATTCATAATTTAATATTATTATATAATTTTGTTATTTAAAGTTAAATATTAGTTGTTAATATTAATTTTATAATGTTTATAATATGATATATATATATATATTATGAATTTTAATATTCGTATATAGATATCTACGTATATATATTTTATTATATATTTTAATAATATTAATATATGATTTGGATTTGAGTATTATCTTTGGGAGTTTCTTGATTAAATTAATATGGTTTATTTTAGGACAAATTATCTATCATGTGGAAGATCAATAATTTTGAAATGGATAATTGGTGAATTAATTGATGGATAGAAGAACCTTGTGACCTGATTTCTCATATATATTTTATGATGATGTTATTTCCTTCTTTCTTATATGCTTAGCTCGTAATGAGTTATAAAATCATGAATTTAGTTGTTTATGCAAACTATTGTGTTGTTTTTCTATAATGGTCTTGTTTCATAAATTGAGTGTAATCTTCAGTATCTCAACCTAGGTGGTTAGGTTTTGTGGTCAATGAACTGTTACTTTGTCTAAACTCCTATGTAGTTGTGATTTTGTCACTAGTACATTCAGGGCTAATTTTTGACGGTCGATTGTCAGAATTGCGACTGCTTTTTGTTGGACTACCAACAAAAGTAGCCATCAAAAACTCATCATCGGACTTGTTGATGATGCCTCTAACCATCAAAAGTATGATGACCCCATGGACTCTGCCAACGACAGGCATGATCACTCTTCCGGTCAAAAAAGTCATCAAACATACAACATCCTCATCAGATGTTTGTTTAGATTATGTCGGAATGTCGACGAAAGTCTAAAACTTTGCACCGACGGGAATGTTGTTTGTTCGATGGTTTTTTCATCGGTCCATTAATATGCACGAACGACCATCTGACAAGGAAGTGTCATTGGACATACAACATCCTCGTCGAATGTTTGTGTAGTTTGAGTCAGAATTTTGACGGATTCCAGAAACTTTGCACTGACAAGAACTTTGTTGGTTTGATGATTCCATCATCAGTGGAAAGCTTAGTCTCTGTCGTAATTCCGATGAAAATTTCTTTTTAAAAAATAAAATTATTATCTAGATGTAAAGCACACCTCATTGATATGTATTGCAAATGATATTCTATCCCTATCAGCCTTCAATAGGGGGCATAGGCTTTAAGCTAATATGAGGTGCACTGGTTTCAAGCTAATATGATCAGGCACACCATGGTTGAGATGGTCCAACTCCTAAGAGGACTGTATGAACCACTAAGTACTGGTAAACCTATTAAAAATGGTGCAGATGGGGAATTAGCTAACCCAAATACAAGAGCCTTTAAAGCCAACCACGGAGATGAAATGACTTTATTTACCTTATCTAAGTTAGTTGTTCTTGGGAGCTACCAAAACTTATCTACTATATATATACATGAAATAAATTTATCTACTATATATACACATATTTCTTATAAGTATATCCCAAATTGATAATCTCATATAAAGTGTCATCCTATGTCAATACATGACTTATACCTATTAAATGACATGTATATATCTCATACTAAGTAGTCACCCATTATTATATATTCAACATATATTCAAAGACAATAATCATGCATTCCTTACTACATGAATATCCTCTTTAATAAAATAAATCACATGTACAAGGTTATTGGGTTGATTGAGTCCAATAGAAAGGTACAATATGTAAAGATAGTGTATATATATTTCATACTAAGTAGTCAATCATTATTATATATTTAACATATATTCAAAGATGATAATCATGCATTCCCAACTACATGAATATCATCTTTAATAAAATAAATCACATGTACAAGTTTATTGGGTTGATCGAGTCCAATAGAAAATTACAATAGGTAAAGATAGTACTAAAAGTAATGTTACTAGCATCTTAAAATAAAACATAAATGCATTATGACTACCCACAAAATACTTGATATAAAGTAGTTCCAACCTTTCGTTCGTTTAAGTAACTAGGGTATTTGAATTTAAATTTTGGTATAAAAAAGTAAAATTTTAAAGGTCATCTCTCCCCATGTATAGTTCAACATGCCCACATGTTTACTCCTAAATTTTTTTAACTCATTTAGATATCTTATTTTCTAGTTATAAAATTGATCTTGGGACCTATGGGTTATGGGCCCATAATATACTTAAGTGAGGTTAGCATAAACGATATCAATTATGTTCAATTACATAAATCTCCACTTGGAGTGTTTAATATACATATCATCAATGATTACAATGCTTATTTCAATATACATTTGAATTGCAACTTGAAAGAATAGATGAAAGAGAAAGAACATGTGTTGAGGGAGGTGAAAGTGCTCTCCAAGGTGATCACGAATTGAGTCCATCGGTCCCCAACAGTGGTTTGCAATGCCACCCAACCATGTGGAACTCTTAGGTCCACCCCATCATGCTTGTTGAGATAGTTACAAATAGTCAATTAAAGTATACAAGGGGGATGACAGGCTCACACATGACATACATGATCAATACATGAAACAAGTAATGGAACAATATAGTGCAACATCAATAGATAAAGATGATACCAAGTCATGAATCCACATAGGGTCACTACTTTAAAACTACACAAGGAATTAGATTCTAGAATGCAGTGGAGGAAGTGTCATCATATGTCTCTTTGCATAATTCCCAATGTTCCATGTGTGGGGTTGCCTTTCATTGTATGTGCTCATGGGGATGCACCATATGGAACCAAGCATTCTCTCATATGAACAAGAACCACAATCACACAATCCCTATGCTACATGAGCAGGTATGTCTCTTTGCACAAGCCCCAACGCTGCATGTACAAGAATTCCTTTCATCGTATGTGCTACATGGGGATGGACCATATGGAACCAAGCATTCTCTCATGTGAATGAGAAAAATGATCACGTAATCCTTATGTCAGTGGATATACCTCTTCGCACAAGTCCCAATGCTCCATGTGTGAGCATGCCTTCCCAAAACACCCTTGGTGTTGTGATAGCCCTCAAGGTATTCTCAAAGAACCAATTTTCTTTTTATGTGCTACATGGGGACGGACCATATGGAACCAAGCATTCTCTCATGTGAATGAGAAAAATGATCACATAATCCTTATGTCAGTGGATATACCTCTTCGCACAAGTCCCAATGCTCCATGTGTGAGCATGCCTTCCCAAAACACCCTTGGTGTTGTGATAGCCCTCAAGGTATTCTCAAAGAACCAATTTTCTTTTTATTTGTTTTAACCCATCTATTTTTATGTTATCACTTGATTACAAAACTCCCCAAACACGAATGCCAAGTGTACCACTTTCAGATGAAGGACACGAGTGGGAGCTGCTCCCTCGTCTCACTCTAGGACTAAGCTCATGCCATATCTAAATGCAAGACATCTCAAATACATCAAATTGTCTCAATTGCAAAATGATATTTTCATACATAAGCAAGACATACTCAATTGGGCACAACACCAAGAGAATGGATCCCAATTGATCCCTTATCAAAATTCACATATATGTTATCATGATTCCATAATAGAATATCATCTCAAAATCATCAAAGACCACTTTTCAATAGTTCCCAAGTTTGGACCAAAAACTAGTCATGAGGCCAATTGCCATTGTTGAATGAATGAATGAAAGATTTTAATGACGTCCATGAGACTAAATAGTTTATAAGACCAAGAAAAACACCCTTAACTGATGAACCTCAAAAACCCTAAAATTTCAAAGTGCATAAAATGAAAATGCAATATTAGCCTTTTGATTCTAAACAACTCAACAATACAATTCTCCCTCGACTTGTCATTTCAACATCCCAAATAGAATTGAACAACATAACCTCATATATACTTGTAATTTCCAAATTTGGTTCATAGAAATCATATAATTATCCAAATGGAGAGATTTAAATTGGAAGAATACTTTAATTCACTCAACAATTCATTTGCAACAAACTAAAATGAATTCAATTGAAAAACAATGGAATAATTTGAGTTCCTACGTCAAACTTGACCAAATATTCAAATTGACAATGTAATTGAACATAATTGAGATGAGACATGAGTTTCTTAAGTTAAGTTACCCATAAACTACGTACAATTGTTTGAATTCTTTTAGCATAAATCACAATGAATCTACACCTATAGTCCAAAGTAATCTAGCGAGGCATGCTACCGAAAATCCAAAATCATAAGTATTGGATCCAAGAGTATAGCACAAAAATTCAATTATAGCAATCTGTTATACATAATATATCAAAGCAATTTGCAACCATATCTATTTAAGAATAGTTCAACATATAAACTCTTATCTTTCTTTTTTTTGGTACACATTATCAGCTATAATGAATATATAATACTAAAAAGAAGTCTTTATTGTTTATTATATAAATGGGGATATGTATAATATGGTATCGTTATATATGTTTAATTGTAATAGATAAGATTTGAAAAATATGTTTTATGTTTATATGTATTTATTCAAATAACTGATCTTTTGTCATTGAAATATAAGGGTCTATACCACTTTATTACTATTGAAAATTACTCATCGAGAATTAAAACAAAATAAATCTAGGATATGGAACAAAATTTTGTTAAGGTTTGACAATGGATGTATTCCTCAAATCAATCACAAAATAAACTATATAGATCAATATCTTACTTGAAATCACATAGAGAAATCTTAGTGATTGACTATGATCATGTTACCTTAGGATGAGCTTAGATATGAATTTGGAGATATCAAAGCAATGTTAACAACATGTATCGGACATCTGGGATAGCAACATAGAGAAAGTGGAATATAAGATAGGTGAGAGTGAAGTTACTTGGATGGAATGTTGGAAGAGATGTGTGGGACCCCTGCACACCCCAAAGAAGCATTTAAAAGCTATAAAAAAGTACCATAGACCAAATATTAATGACTTTCCTAAGGGTACCAATTGTGACAATTACAAGTTTACCAGTGATATTTCCTACTCAAACAAATTGTGTTTGGAAACCCCACTAGGTGTGTATATATAATGGTAATGAAATTTCCTAGGAGTATCCCTTACACCAGTATGCACAAACCTTGGTTGATCTCCCTATTGACCTCTTGTTGATCTCCCTATTGTAGACCTACTACATGTCTCACTTTCATTTTCTATTCCTACATTTCCCTCACTCGACAAAGATAGATCTGACAAATACCTATTTGCGGGTACCTACACTCCATCAAATGAGAGAGTTAATTGGTAATGAGAGATAAATTTTCTAAATGAGGGTAATGTTGATGAAGAAGTCAACCCTAAAGTTTATTTTGGGATTAAAATTTGAATAAGTCCAACTAGGGCTTCGAGTGTTGATAATTGTATTATATTTGCTGCTAATCTCAAGGTTTGAAAAACTGAGGAAGTTTGTTTTCCAAGTAAGTTTTAAAAAATAAATTATTTCAATATGGTGTATTGACTAGTTATACCTGTCCATCGATGAGACTGTGCAAGATCCTCATCAAAGGGGTTCAGGTTCCTGCACATGTAATTCAATTATCTTATGTTAGCTAAAAATTACATAGTACACAACATGAACAACATGAACTTTGTCGACAAAAAGAATATTAAATAATAAAAAGATGTTGTCATCAAAATCATTAGAAATTTTTTTATTCCTTACCTTTACTTTATTTAGACTATGCAGGATCCTCAACTAAATGGTTGACGATGTCTGTAGTCAATGACCTATTCCCACCAAGGGTGACAACATCACATAGGGACTATACATGAAATCAACACCATTAATTGAGCATCATAAGCATTACTACATTTGTAAGTTGATAAACAATAAATACATATGTATCATAAGAATCACATGATGTATCATCATATATGTAATTGAGCATCATAATTAGCATCACATACGTGTCATCATAAACATGTAACCCATCACATATGTATCATAAATAACCATCCATCACATAGGTAATAAACAATCCACATTCTATAAATAAACACAAAGTTCAAAAAATGTCACATGTATCATCATAAACATGCAATCCATCACATGTGTATTTTAAATCAACATCCATCACATAGCTAATAAACAATCCAAATTCTATCAATAAACACAAAGTTTAAAAAATGTCACATAAATAGTCACTCTCCCTATCTCCATCTCCATATTAAAAGGTGCATCATGAATTAATTATGTAATAGCATTAGAATTCAAAA
Organism: Cryptomeria japonica; assembly: GCF_030272615.1. Taxonomy (NCBI): domain Eukaryota; kingdom Viridiplantae; phylum Streptophyta; class Pinopsida; order Cupressales; family Cupressaceae; genus Cryptomeria; species Cryptomeria japonica. The sequence continues at coordinate 227,250,715 of NC_081407.1, forward strand.
CAATGAATTAATTATGTAAAAAAAAATTCTATCGAGAAACCAATATTAAATAGATAATATACTAATCACATACCTCATACATTTCATTCATCATCATGAACATCATGATCATCATCACCATCATCATCATCATCATCATCATCATCATCATCATCATCATCATCATCATCATCACCATCATCATCATCATCGTCATCATCTTCACCATCATCATCACCATCACCATCACCATCACCGTCACCATCACCATCACCATCACCATCACCATCATCATCATCATCATCATCATCATCATCATCATCATCATCATCATCTTCATCTTCATCTTCTTCTTCTTCTTCTTCTTCTTCATCATCATCATTGAGAAACTATCGATCGTGATCATCATCTACTTCATCTTCTACTTCTTTGGTATCTTCTTCTTCCATCACATTATACTTTATATGCCTTCCTCTTGGATCATGTCTAACAACAAATGACCAACCCAATTTATGTGGAACCTCTGAGTAAAATACTTGCTCACATTGGCTTGGAAGAACATAGGGCTCATCCCCAACTGGTTCAAATGACCTTGTATTAGCCATTGTAAAACCATTATCATGTTCAATAACAGTTCTATCGGGATCATTTTTATTCAATCGTAGCCTATACCATTTGATGACGAACAAAACTAATTTGAAGGAATTAAAGTCACACTCAAGTATATCATCCAAAATGTCATAGTATCGATTTTGAGACTATTGAAGATGTATGTCATTTCTCGATGAAATATTTGTCACTTCAAAGACTGCAGTGATGCTAGAATCACAAGTTTTCTTCATGTCATCCAGCTTTTTAATGCAAAATTTATGACCATTGCAGCACATAGCATTGTGGTGTTTGACTTGTGATACGTCAAACATGTAAAATTTATTGTATTGTGAGTTGATAAACATATGGGTGATTAATAAATTTATACGTACCTATTTATCTCTTAAACCATATGCTAAATCAATTTCCCTTTGTGTAACATTGGAATCTCCATTATGATGAGCTTCTTTAACCAATGAAGCCACACCTTCCCATGTTAATGTGTGTCTAGAATATTGACAATGTTCAATCCATACCATCATCCAATCAAGATTGTTTACAATATACAAATGTAGTGCATGCCACTCTCGACCAACTGTACAAAAAAAAATAGACATCTTACAACCGATTTATTTTGAAGATTAAGAATTAATTAACTACAATAACATCTTATAATTACCTCTCACTTTCCTCAATCTACCTTTCCCCATCAAGTACTCCCCTTCAAATTTGTTAATGGGGTTGAGATCCCAAATGTGATCCACGTGGATTTTTGCTACAAACTTAGGAGGATATTCAAAAATGTACACCATAGTCTGGTATACCATATATCCCTCCACCATAGAACCCTCGGGATGTGCTCTTTTGACAAACCAAAGCCTTAAAAAATTTCAAGTGCCTCTCAACCATCCATATTGACCTAATGTGTACAGGTCCACACAATTCAATCTCCTCAACTTGGTGTATGAGGTAGTGTTCTTGTGCATTGAAAAAAGTTGGAGATAGGCACTTTTGCATTTCACACATTATATGAGGAATTTTTCTCTTCCAATATTTTATATCTTCTTTATGGATTTATTTACATGAAAACCACCTACAAGATATTCAAGATGCAATAAAATATATTACATAACAAGTAAAACAAATCACAAATATAATATCTATACAACGAACTGAACGAATATCACTACTTATCTCATGTATTTTCCAATATCATATATGACTTGCTTGACATTATTGTCAAAGTCTTCTAGGAGAGATAGAGGTAGAATGTACTGCAACAATTATAAAATTATCTTTTAATTTTTTTCTAACATAATACAATGAAAAGTACACGTACGTGCAATACTTAAATACATAGTAAAAACACAAGAACATACATTACCTTAATGAAGGTATGAAAATCATGTGTTTTCATCCCTCGCCCAAATTCACTTTTCTTTGATATGAGATTGTTTATGTTCGCAACAAATCCTGTGGGAAATCAAATTTTTCATGTGACTTCTTTTATAGCATTGCTTTGCTAGTCTATTAATAACCAAGGAATCTCACTTATATTAATCTGGTCTCCATGGCTATTTGATTGAATAACATTTATCATTGCATGATTGGAATCCTAAAGGTCACTACATATTTTGACAATTTTTTCTTTGTCACGCCTTCCATCCAATATTTTCTATAATGTCTCTGTTATATTCTTTCTAATATGCATATTATCAAACAAAAGCACAATTTATAATTGCTCATAGTAGGGAAACCTACTAAATTGTAGGGGATAACTATTTTGTCCCTTAGGGAGGTGGTTACTTATGCCTTCATGACCTTCATGATCATCAATCACATCATCAGTAAACAAAACAAAATAGAAAATATGTTTTATGACATAAACCATTAGATGGAATGACATTACCTTGATGATTAATTCTATTATATTTCAACTTCCACAGGTGAGATGTCATTCTTAGTGGCTTTGATGTATTCTCTTCTTTCCCATTGAAAAGATGGTTTTTAGTATTTCAATAATTATTATTTTTGTGGAGAAAGTTCCTATACTCATCAAACACCTTTCCTAAACTTTTTGAATGACAAGATTTCATCTTCAGACCACAAACTGGACATGCAAATTTTCCCTTTGTTTGAAGACCTACAAGATAATGTATAATTGTATTAAATATGATAATTTTTTGAATTATAATGTTCATGCACAACTTAAACACTATAGCATACCACAAAATGGTGTTATCCCTGGGGCATCGTGTATTGTCCATAGAAGCATTGCATGGAATTGAAATTGTCTTTGTCTTATTGGTCTAGAGACGTCATACATAGTGACACCATTCCATAACTCCAACAACTCATCGATAAGAGGCTCGATATATACATTCATATCTTTAACTTGGTACTTACCTAATCGAATGAACAAAAACATTACATAATTATTATGACCATTTTACTGCAATATTTATAATTAAATGTAGACGACTATATTTAAATGATAAAATACCTAGAACAATCATTTCCAACATTATGTGCTCCCTCTTTATTGACATCCATGGAGGAATGTTATTGTTGATAACAAAAATAGGCCACACTGAGCAAACAGATCTCATCTCTCCAAATGGATTGACACCATCCACTGCCAATGAAAGCCTGAGATTATGAGGTTCTTCTTTAAAGTGTGGCCACTTTTCCTCTATGTCCATAAATGCTGAAACATCCACATGCATTTGAATAATGTCATCTCAACTTCTATTGCATGCATGGTAATCCATAAATTGTGCCAAGCTAGTGCACTTGAATAATTGTTGCATATGTGGAATAATGAGAATATAGCAAAGAACCTTGCGAGGAACCCTTTTTGTTATTTGATGTGTTCGATATCTACTGATATAACATATAGAGCATTCAGTTCAAAATTCATGTTGTTTGTGATATATAATATGATCATTGGGACAAACATCTATTGCTTGATACTCCATTCCAATATTTTTCATAATGGCAGCTAATTCTCAGTATGAGGGAGGTAGAATATTTGATGGTGGTAACAAAAACTCACCTATCAATCTACAATAAAAAAAATGTAATTTGTTAATATAAAGAATATTAATGGTACAACATGATTCACCATTTATTATGACATATATGACATACCTTAACATACGTGAGATTGTTATGTTGGATAAACCATTCATAACCTTCAAGTTTACCAACAACAATACAACGGAGAGAAGAGTTCTTTGTGAGCCTTCATAAAGGGCCTCACATACCTTCTCAAGTAGAGGAACATCACGAACAACATCAAGGTCATCTTTGTCATCATGATCAGCTACACGAGTACTAAATGTGTCATGGATCAATATATTTGTACCATCATCTTTAATTGTGTTTTGTGGCTCATGATTGTCATCTTTCATGGGATCATTATCTTCAACTTCAATATTCACACCTCCATGTTCATCCACTTTGAAAACCATATTCTCCAGGTTGTGTTGATCCATATCATGTGCTCTAGGGTGCTCCACCTATATAAAATTGATAAACATAAATAAACCATGATCATGATCTCATCATAAAGTGATTTATTATGTATATAAATTGTTAAAATGATATAATGAAAAAAATACCAATGGATGATAATCATGTCCACCTTCAATGTGACCATGCAGCCTACAATATTTCTTAGTTGTTTTGATTAGAAGTCTTCTACTCTTTAACCCCTTACAAATTTTGCAGGGATAATAACATTTTCCATCACCTTTTCTTTTCAAGTTAGACCACAATGTAGAAATTGTTTCCTTATTTTGTTGTTCACTGATATTGTCTGACATGGTCTTTCTTCATAGGCAAGAAAATTGGGGTATAGAACTAGTTATATAGAAGTTGAAATGTTAGTTATGAAATCATGTTTCAATATAATATACCAAATTCAATTACTTGAACATAAAAATTATCATCATTGAACCAAAACCATTTAACTCTTCTTTTTCATCTCAAAACATATCTAATGGCTTTGTGGTATGCAATCCTTGTATCATATCTTAAGTTTACTAATGTCTAATTGGGGTAATCCATGAGTGTCTAATGTGAATTCATTATCAATTTTGTGAAGTCATCGAGAGTATGGTGATAGTCATTCCTTATAGGATCCTCTCAATACTATCCAAATCAGTCTAAAAGGAAATAAACTATCCATTCCCATACTCATGCATACTTACATGACTAATGTTTCCCTTGTGTATCGTAAACATTGGAGAGAAATTATCTGACTTGCCTAATCAATGTGGTTGTTGTCCTAATATGAAATATAGCATTCTACCCTTTCCTCTACATCGAACTTCTCACTTCAGGTTTCTTCAACAAAACACACTAATATGAATTGAGATAACACCATGAGGATAGGGTCAAGTATCATGGAAACTAATCATAATATTCGAAGATGGGGTTAACACATAAGTGTTGGCTCTTAAAAATTCCACACTTCCAAAATTGTCAGTCTCAAGACTTCTCCTATTGGGTCAACCATCATTGATGGCCACAACCCAAACCATTTAACTCTTCTTTTTCATCTCAAAACATATCTAATGGCTTTGTGGTATGCAATCCTTGTATCATATCTTAAGTTGACTAATGTCTAATTGGGGCAATCCATGAGTGTCTAATGTGAATTCATTATAAATTTTGTGAAGTCATCGAGAGTATGGTGATAGTCATTCCTTATTCGATCCTCTCAATACTATCTAAATAAGTCTAAAAGGAAAGCAACTATCCATTCCCATGCTGATGCATACTTACATGAATAATCCGACCCTTGTGTATCCTAAACATTGGAGAGCCTTTATCTAACTTACCTAATCAATGTAGATGTTTTCCTAATATGAAATACTGAGTTCTACCCTTGCCTCTGCATCAAACTTCTCATATCATATTTCTTCAACAAAACACACTAATATGAATTGAGCCAACACAATGAGGATAGGGTCAAGTATCATGGAAACTAATCATAATACGTGAAGATGGGGTTCACACATAATTGTTGGCTCTCAACAATGCCACCCTTCCAAAATTGTCAGTCTCAAGACTTCTCCTATTGGGTCAACAATCATTGATGGCCACAAGGCCAAATCAATGTATCCAGGTTTCGAACTCCTTACTTTAGGCTTGGAGGACCCTACACAAGGTCTATGAACACTCACTTGGTATTACAATAGAAAGAGAATTCCTATAGAACTTTGTTTGCAACACACACATCATTGGTAATCATTGTTATGATTGATGGTCTATTAGGATTGTAAATAAAATGCTTATTCTTTTTCCACCCTTTGAAACTACAACAAGGTATTTAACTTGGCAGGGTCCCCACACATCACTTCAATAATAAACACTAGGCAATTCAACATTTTTCCTTCTCAATGTATTTTTTTTTTCTTTCACTGGTTTTCTCAGTCTGATACATAGGGATATTAGACCTTTCATGGCATCATTGCACATGCCTTCCAATATGTAGTCCTTTCATATTTTAGGTGCCTACACACTATGTTGTTGTTAAGTATTGATGTAGTCTTAAGACATCTCTTGAATCCATTATATGTCCACACTTGGGTTTAAAAACACAACTTTGTCAAAACAAAAACAATATCACTACTAAAACTATGACTGTGACAATCAATACCCTTAGGACAGTCATAGAAATTTAATCTATTTCATTTGGTTTTGATTCCTAAACCCTTTTGAAGGTTGCATAGGGCCTCCTCACCCCTCTCTGTGATCAACCACTTCAAAATACCAATTGCTTGGTCTTCCCACAAAATTCTTCACTCTTACTTCCTTTTACTGTCTGATACAATGAGATATCAAACTATCCTCATGCCCAAACACATACCAAATCTAATTTGGAGCCTTACACACAACATAATATGATACACAGCATGGAAAAAGGTCTTCCCACACATTTGGGTGAATTTATATGCATGGGAGACCAAACTATACATTATTTACTCCTCTCAGTAAACATTAGGCAGGGTTTTGTCATTTTTTGGAAAAACTATGATATCTTCTTTAAAACACTATGAAATTCAATACCACAAAAAGACAAAATGAAGTTAACTCTATAAACTGCAATCTTATATTTATTTTTAATTGATGCTTTCCTACATTGTTTGATCTACTATCTTGTTATAAATCTCATCTCTATTATGCTTTGATGGATGTCACATCCTCTTACAAACCTCACATTTTGGCACTGGTAGAAAGGATTTTAGCAAAGGTTGTGGAATATGGCTTTTACATCTACCAATTGTCATTTCATCTTGTGCATATGGCTTTTACATGTAGAAGAAATAAGTTTGATAAATAGGCCATATGGTGGATGATAAGTGAAGGATGTAAGTACTAAAGGTGTGGCACTAGTGGCTTTGGTACATGAAGGTGACTAGAGGTTGTGGAAAGAGAAATGGTGGAAGTTGGATCTATGGTAGAGGTGGGCATAGATGTTATTTATGCATGAAAATTTTAAGCTAATATTCATAAAATAGATAGGAATCCAACTTAAGGCATTCTATTTGTTAATAAATTTCTCTACCATTGAGCTACTGCCCCCTTTCTTACCATTCCATTGTTGGCTTGAGTGTAGATTATTTTCAACACCCATTATGAGACACATTATAGGTTCTTGGGGCTCCTAACCTATCCTAGCTTTGATAACATTTTGAGCTACTACTCATGGACTAGTTAGGTTACCAAGATATGACCTTCTATTTGTTGTTAGAATGCGATCTACGACTAAGTATTAGAGGATCTTACTAACTTGGGTATCATGCTTTTATGTGTCTCTGACATGACTCCTAGTAACTATATAAGGATCTTACTAGTCCTAGATCTATGCCTTATCTTTTTGATATGGTTCCTAGTGAGAATATATGAATCTTACTAGTTCTAAATGTCATAACTTTGTGTTTTGCATGCTCCATGTGTGTTACCAATGTTACTCATATTAATCACTTTGTACTTCCCTTTTATCTCAATATTGTAGATTGACAATATCATAAGTCTTGGGAGCTACCTCATTTCCAAACTTGTAGTCATCTTGACTCTTCAATAAATTGGTTTCAAAATATTTGGTTTCTCCATATTTTCCCAAGAGTACATGAGCATAATTTCATACTCTTTCTAAGAGGGGGCTAAATATTGCATCGTAAGTTGTATCTCTTTATAAATACACACTAGGTTTGGACCCACTTTAGTGGTTATGCCTTATTAATGCCTAATTGTACTTAGGTTTCAGAATGTTTCCATAAATTTGGTTCATTCCCTTATTCATGATGTTCCTCATGGCTCAATTTTCTAGGACTAGGGTCTTGGGAACCCTTATTCATGGAAATTGGACCTAAAATTTGAAAGATGAATGTTGGATTTGCAGATAGTAGGAATTTTCTCTCCAAATTTGGACTTTTCCATAAGTTTAATTTGAAAAGGTGCAAGCTGCATATAGATACAAGTCTATTTCTCATTTCAAACCCCCATAAACTCCAACCCACATCTACCAATTTTTCAATCAAGCAATTCAAATCAATTGAGCATAGATCTATAATCAAGGAACAAGGCATTCAAAGATACAACTTTGTTACATCAGTTATGATCAACTACATTATATTTTTACATAATGAAAGCATACACTTACATGTTCTAGAAACATTAAAGCATTTCAAAATTTAGCTATATTTGTCAATTTTTTATTTACATATATGTTTGGAACATATTAACACAAACTATAATGTTATGAAGCTTCCTTTGCTAGATACCTCCCTAGAACTGGTTCAAGATGACTCTCATGAACATTTGTAAATGTGCAAGGAAACACAAATATGCCTAAGTCTGAGAGCATAGTATAACTGCGGTATGTAGATGACAATGAAAAGCCTTATGTATAGGTCTAAGGAAAAGAATTGTGAGAAGCACACCACTTTGAAGTACACATTAAAAGAAGACATAGAAAGGAATAGCTACACCAAAAAAATAGTGAATAAGAAGAAAATGAAGCCAAGTTTCAATGAAAATATAGTAAAGATTTTCTAGGATAGTGTTAAGAGCAGACACAAAGCCTCTTGAAGAAGTCATGAGAAGATGATACACAATAAGAACCAAATACACATGGGAAAGTACAAGTGATAAAAGTCCTAGGCAAATTAATAATAGTGAGATCATGGGCAAAGATTTGAAATGTAAATCTCAATGATAACCCAACCAAAGAGAAAAAGTTAGGAAAATGCCCAGAAAAAGAGATAGCCACAAAATAGTAGCAAGTAGTCTATACACAAGTAGTATATACATTATTTTTTCTATCATTACGGCTATGGTACTCATTGATGTTGATATTGAACCCAAATCACAAGCCTGGGTTACCCCTTTACTTCCTCTAGGACTATGTAGATATTCGTTATCATTGTGATCTTTGACTGTAAATAAAAATTTGTGTGTTGTAATCCTAAAGACTGTTTACACATACAATGAAATTATTGTATCCTCTCATGAGGACCTATTTCTTGGCTATTTTATTTAATACTTCATGAACATGTGTACTTTGTGACACTTAAAATAACTATGACTCCCATCAGAAACTATTTTAAATGTCATCTAGCATGGTGATGATGTGATTGTTTTATTTGAAGTTAATGAAACTTCAAATAAAACAATCAAGTCTCTTTAAATTACATGTTGTGTTCGATCATGATTGTAATAATCAAGTCTCTTTAAATTAGATGCTTTATAGTACGCTCTCAAACTTAGGCATATCTTCTTCCTTTGCTAGATAACTCCCTAGGATAGGTAAGCTCGTTCTTCGCTGTGTATATGTCCTAGTGCCATGGTAGGGGCAAGGTGGGAGAGAGAGAAAAGAGAAACAAAGGTAGATTTCCCTCCAGGGCATATAGAATTAATGGTGGTGAAAGGGGAAGACTGAACATCCACAACCGAGGCATGGGGGCAACATTAAAACACTTTCGGTGACCTAGGAATGACAAACCATAGGTAGTTGTGAAATGTAGTGGATAGCTCAAGAAATGGGTGGGATGCAAGCAATTCCTCATATATGCAAATCAATGAATGAAGGTGAATATTCTACCCAAGCAATTCCATAAATTATGCAAATATTATACAAATCCGAAATTCCTGCTGATATTTTGGATATGTTGATATGGTTTTGTCATTGATGTCAACACCTGTCATCACTTGTCAACACTTATCAGCACTTGGAGATCTTTGGTTATGTTCACCGGCAAGTCAAAGACTTATGTACATTCACCAGTATTTGGTTTACCGCCAGATTATATTTTTCATCGACACTTGGAATGACTTGGAGACTACTTGATTATGTCGAAGACATTATTTGATCACTTGGTTTTAGCAATTTGGTTATTTGTTTATTTGGGTTTGCATATTTGCTGTTACCGGCAGATAGGTCTAGGATATACACCGGTAGGAATATCTATTCCAGATCAACACGACACGTTATAGAGATGATTTAATATTATTATAAATGCATTGAACCAACATGATGCATTAGATATTGATTTATTTGTAATTGATTTTATTATAATATCTTTTAGTGAGCCGACCTATTCAATTGGTCATAGGTTACGGTATAAATGTAATATCTTATTTGTGAGATTGATATGTGATTGGGAAAAAGAATTGTAATAGGGTATATGCAAAAATAAGAAGAGCTATACAGGCAGACATCATTTGAATGTTGAAGGAAGGTTTTTTGTTAAGGCTATCAGAACTTAACCAGTACTGAATCCAGCATATGAAGATGCTATTTTAAGCAGTACATTATCATTGGATCTAACCATCCAATTGTAGTCATTGTGACTCTCATTTTGTGGCTGAGCAGTGAGCTCTAGGCAGTTGGCATTTTTGCATGTGCAGAATCCATATTGTACACACATACTATCTGCAGTAGTATCATTCGATTGTGGGTAAGGCTTCCCACCGTGCTATTTCCCCTTACAAGGTTTCCACGTACAAATATTTGTGTTATGTGTTGGGGATGTTATTATCTTTCTGTTTCATGTATTAATCTTTACCGGTACTGCAATTAACTGATAAAACTGTCTATCAGCATAAAGTTTGGTTTACTGGCATTAAGCATTAAGTTTTGGTTAAGTTAATTTTGGTTGAATTTATTGGACAACTGATTCACCCCCCCCTCTTAGTTGTCTCCAAGACCTAACAATTGGTATTAGAGAATAGTCCTCTTTTTTTGCAGAAGTTTAACAGCTTGAAGAGATCCAATGTCTTCTAACTATTTTAGGAAGGACAACCTGAAACTTGATGGAACTAACTATGGCATATGCAAGATTAGGATGGAGACACATTTGAATTGCATTGGAAAGGACATATGGGATGTTACAAAGAATGGCTATACTGCTCCTACTCGAGGTCAACCTAATCCACCTAACTTGGTTAAAGATGAGGAAAATGATTGCAATGCAAGAGAAGCACTTATGAGCGCATTAACAGATCATCAAGTCATGGGATTGTCAGACAGATCTACTGCTAAAGCTATTTGGGACAAACTAGAAACATTAAATGAAGGAGATTCCATAGTCAAAATTGCAAAAATTGAATGCTTCTGAGTCAGGTATGAAAGTTTGAAAATGGAAGAAGATGAAAGATTTTTTTCTTTTATGCAAAGAGTAAATGAGATTGTTTTGGGTATACAATTTTGTAGAGGAACCTTAAGTGAAGATGAGATTGTTTCTAAAGTTTTAAGAGCTTTGCCACCAGAATATAAAATGAAATTTATTGCTATAAAAGAATTGAGAACAATTCCTAATGCATAAGTATCTAGAGAGACCTTGGTTGGAAAACTTTCAACTTTTGAACTTGAGCAATTTGGTCCTATTACTACTACTAAAATAGATCTAGCTTTCAAGGCATCATCATCATCTGCAACATCATCATCATCATCTAAGAAATGTGATTGGAAAGCCTTCTATGCAAGAGAACTTGAAGAAAGCAAGAGAGAAAATGAAGAACTTGAAGAACTTGAAGCACTATTTGCAAGAAAAATGCCTAAAGGTCCAATTAGAAGTAAGTATGAAGGTAAAGCACCCTTTAAATGTTTTAACTATAATAAGATTGGTCATATGGCTTCTAGATGTCCTGATAGACATGCAAGATTAAGAGAAGGAGCTAAAAGAACATATAAGCCTAACCCTGATTATTAGAAATGCAAGTTTAAGAAGAATAGAGACAAATATTGTTATTATATTGATGAAGGAGTTACTGATGATTTTGATGAGGGTCCAGCAGACAATGGATGGGATTTTGTTACTATAATAGAAGACCAACCGACACCTATTGTTCAACCGGTAGAGAAGGCCCTAACAACTAAATTTGAAGATAAGGATGAATGGATTATTGATTCAGGATGTTCGCATCACATGACTGGTGATAAGAGTAAATTATTAAGCTTTCAGGAATACAATGGAGGTCTAGTAAGATTTGCAGATGATAAAGCTTGTTTGATCAAAGGAAACGACACTATATCTTTAAATGGTAAGCACAATACTAATAATGTTTACTATGTTGAAGGTTTGAAGCATAATCTTTTTAATGTTGGACAATTAGTTGAGAAAGGATTTCAGTTACAATTCAAGAATGGTAAATGCAAAATCTTAAAAAAAACTGGTTTGGAAATTGCACCCAATAATTAGACTAGAGGTAATACCTTTCATTTGAACAAAAATGAGAAAGCATGTTTGATTGCACATATTGATGAAAGTTGGTTATGGAATAAGAGACTTTGTCATGTAAATTTTGATTTCATTGTGAAAATAAGTACAACTAAGGAAGTAAGGGATTTACCTAAGATTGTTAAACCTCACAATCCGGTATGTAAGGAATGTTAATTTGGAAAGAAAGTTAGTGTTAGGGTTCCCACAGATACTGAGAGGGGGGGGTGAATCAGTATCTCAACGGTAGTGAGTTTTTCTTGAAACAGAACATGCAGAACATAAAGTAACAGTATACCGGTATGCAAGAATTAATGTAATTAACAGAATCAAAAACATCCACATAAAAAGAACACCATAACACAAGATGTTTAATGAGGAAACCCGGTGTGGGAAAAACCTTGGTGGGATTTGTGACCCAAAATATTCACTTACTGGCCAATAAGAGAATATTACTTACAATAGGGGCATGCACATGCAGGAAGGCCAACTGCCTAGAGCACACTGTTCAATAAGAAGTCACACTGACTTACAATGAGGATTATGCAAATCCAATGATCTATACTACTTTACAATAACATCTTCAATGCCAGATTCAATATCGGTTCTTGCTATGTTCTTTACATATACCCTTGACCTACAATTCACATATTAGGTCTGCCTTATAATTTTCTTTATGCTTCTTATCCATATACTAAAAATGACTACAACAATCTCTTTTATATACAAGAGTCATTTTACAATTTGCCAAGTCAACTTACAATAATAAACAAAATATTACATATCAAAAATCCTGTTGGCCTCTATGTCGGTATACATCTTTTCTTCTATGCTGGTGTCAGTGTAGAGTGATCTTGCTAATGCCAGTATAATGTCTTGCCGGTGTCATAGGATTGCAAGGTTGCCATCAATGACAAAACCTTCAATCACACACAATGTCTCATTGGAGTGTCCATATGCCAACAATTAGAGCAACTTTCAAGAGTATTCAAGAGAAGTCTAACAATTTTCTTGATTTAATTCATACTGATTTATGTGGTCCAACAAGAACTAGAAGTATACAAGGAGATAGGTATTTTATGCTAATCATTGATGACTATTCTAGAATGTGTTGGGTTACTTTTCTTAGGGAGAAATCTGAAGCATTTAGGAAATTCAAACTATTCAAGGTGATGGTAGAAAATGAAACCGGCAAGAAAATAAAATGTTTGAGATTAGATCAAGGAGGTGAATTCACATCTAAAGAATTAAATACATTCTATGAAGTGAATGGGATTAGAAGACAATTATCAGCACCCTGGACACCCAAGCAGAATGGAGTTATGGAAAGGAAACATAGAACTATCTTGGATGCAGCCAGAAGTATGATATCAGAAGCAAATCTACCTCATATATACTGGAGAGAAGTGGTCAATACAACATTTATACATTCAACAGAGTTCACATCAGAGGTGAAACTAGTAAGACCCCTCATGAAGTATGGTTTGGTAATACTCCTACTCTTAAATATTTCAAAATATTTTGAAGTAAATGCTATATTAGAAGAGATGAGTATACTGGCAAATTTGGTCCTTGAAGAGATGAAGGAATATTTCTTGGTTATTCATCTAAGAGCAAGGCATATAGATTTTTTAACAAGAGATTATAGAAAATTGTTAAGAGTGCAAATGTGAAGATTGATGAACAATTTAGATGAAATTTAAGGTACACAGACTCCAGATGAACTAGCAATAGAGATAATTAAAAATGAACCTACTATGAATACACCGGTATAGAATGGTGATCCAATTACACTAGAACCATGTGATGATTCAACAGTCACTGAAGAACAACAGCAAGTAAAAACACCTCGGTATGTAAGATTGAATCATTCTAAAGATCAAATAATTGGAAATAAATTTCAAGGAGTTATGACTAGAGGAAGATTGGCAAATGAAGAGGTATGTCTTATTTCTTAAATTGAACCTACATCAATTAATGAGGCATGTGAACATAAATATTGGATTAAAGCTATGGAAGATGAATTGGAACAAATTGAAAGGAACAACACTTGGTCATTAGTTCCTCGAGCTAAAGACAAAAATGTAATTGGAACTAAATGGATTTTCAGAAATAAACTTAACAAGGATGGTAAGATAATAAAAAACAAAGAAATATTAGTGCGTAAGGGATATTCACAGAAAGAAGGAATTGATTACAATGAAACCTTTGCATTGGTAGTCAGAATTGAGGCAGACAAACTTTTATTGGCTTTTGCAGCACACAAGAACTATAAAGTATATCAAATAGATGTTAAATGTGAATTTCTGAATGGAGATCTTGAAGAAGAAGTTTATATTGAACAACCTGATGGATTTTCTTTGAAAAATAATAAAGACATGGTTTATAGGTTAAGGAAAACTTTATATGGACTAAAACAAGCTCCTAGAGCTTGGTATGCTAGATTAGACAAACATCTTTTGAAGCTTGGGTACACTAAAGGTAATGCTAACAACAATCTATACTACAAAGTGACTAATGATGAAATCTTGGTTATGGAAGTTTTTATTGATGATATAATCTTTGGAGGAGAAGATGGATTGTGTAAAGACATTTCTAACAAAATGCAGCAAGAAATTGAAATGTCTATGATTGGAGAGATAAATTTCTTTTTAAGATTACAAATTTCACAGACTGATAAAGGTATATCCCTATGTCAATCTAAGTACTTGAAGGAATTACTAAAGAAATTTGGCATGGAAAATTGTAAATCGGTAAGCACACCTATGACTACAACTAATAATTTATCTTTGAAGGATGAATCAACACCTGTTAATCTGACTAGATACAAGTCTATGATAGGAGGTTTACTATATTTGACACAAATAATAACTGATATTATGAATGCAGTATGTATTGTTTCAAGATTTTAGAGTAATCCTAAAGAAAATCATGAATCAGTAGTAAAAAGGATTTTCTGATACCTACAACGCACTACAAATCTTGGTTTACGGTATCCTAGAGATGAAAATTTTGACTTATGTACATACACAAATGCTAATTGGATAGGAGATGTAGATAAAAGAAAAAACACCACTGGTAGAGCATTTTTTCTTGGTAGTAGACTAATTTCATGGTTGAGCAAGAAACAGAGTTGTAAAAGTCTATCAACAGCAGAATTAGAATATGTTGCAGCAACAACAAACTGTATACAGGTATTATGGATCAAACAAATGTTGGAGGACATAAAGGTAAAATTCAAGGAACCTATAACTATTTACTATGATAGTATGGTAGAAATTAATATATTAAAGAACCCGATATTTCACTCTAAGACTAAACATGTTTCTATCAAATTCAATTTTCTAAAAGAGAATGTTGAAGCAAAAGAAGTGAAATTGGTTTATGTGAATACTAAAGAGCAAATTGTAGATATTTTTACAAAGCCTTTACCTAAGGAGACTTTTGAATATGTCAGAGAGCAACTTGGAGTCCTACCCCCACCGGTAGAGACTTAGATAGTTGAAGTTTGTCATCAACTAACAGAATTAACAGAGAAATCTTTTATTTTGGCTTGATGAGGAGAGATACATCTTAGGAGGAGTAGTTGGTATAATAAGTTGGTATTTTGTATTTGAATCTAGTTTTGTAATGCTTTGGAATTTGATATCAAAGGGGAAGAGATATTATGGAAAAAAAAAATTGGGGAGAGATTATTCGTAGGGGAGTATTTTGATTTCTGGTTAATGATCTCTTTGGGAGATTATTGGTTTTTGGTTTTTGGCATTTCTATTTCAACACTTTGATGGTTTTTCCATTTTGTGTTGCCATCAATGCCAAAGGAGGAGATTGTTGGTATTTTGGATATGTTGATATGGTTTTGTCACTAATGTCAAAACCTGTCATCACTTGTCAACACTTATCAGCACTTGGAGATCTTTGGTTATGTTCACCGGCAAATTAGAGACTTATGCACAGTCATCGGTATTTGGTTTACGAGCAGATTATATTGTTCACCAGACTTGGAGACTACTTGCTTATGTCAAATATATTATTTAATCACTTGGTTTTAGCAATTTGGTTATTGGTTTATTTAGGTTTTCATATTTGCTGATACTGGCAAATAGGTCTAGGATATACACCAGCAGGCATATCTATTCTAGATCAACATGACACATTATGGAGATGCTTTATTATTATTATAAATGCATTGACTCGACATGATGCATCGGATATCGATTTATTTCTAATTGATTTTATTATAACATCTTTTAGTGAGCTAGCCTATTCAATTGGTCTTAGGTTATGGTATAAATGTAAGATCTCATTTCTGAGATTCATATGCGATTGGGAAAAAGAATTGTAATAGGGTATATGCGAAAATAAGTAGAACTATACACATAGACATCATTTGAAGGTTGAAGGAAGGTTTTTTGTTAAGGCAATTAGAACTTAACCGGTACTGAATCCAACATATGAAGATGCTATTTTAAGAAGTACATTATCATTGGATTTAACCATCGAATTGTAGTCAGTGTGACTCAAATTGTGATTGAGCAGTGAGCTCTAGGCAGCTTGTGTTTCTGCATGTGCAGAATCCATATTGTACACACATACTATCTCCAGTAGTATGATTTGATTGTGGGTAAGGCATCCCACCATGGTTTTTCCCCTTACAGGTTTTCCATGTACAAATATCTGTGTTATGTGTGGTGGATGTTATTGTCTTTCTATTTCATGCATTAATCTTTACCGATATTGCAATTAACTAATAAAACTGTCTACTGGCATAAAGTTTGGTTTATCGACATTAAGCATTAGGTTTTGGTTGAGTTAATTGTGGTTGAATTTATTGGACAAATGATTCACCCCTCCCCCCTCTCAGTTGTCTCTGGGACCTAACAATTCCTCATGCAAATATTATGCAAATCCAAATATTTAATGAGTGAAGGTGAAGATTCAAAAATTCCTCATATTATGCAAATCCAAAATGAAGGTGAAGATTCTACCTCAAATGGTGAGTGTGCCGTTTGATCTTGTCTGGGGTTGAGCTCGACACAGAAGCCTCGATGGGATTGCAAATGTCACAAATGACTTGCCCTTTTTTTTTTAAGTATAATGCTTGTTGTCATCACAATTGCAACGAACGCGGACACTTTTGAAAAAAAATAAAAAATTCATTGCTAATGTCTTCTCTATTGAAACCAAATGTGAAATTATCGTCAGAATTTCGATGAATTATAGACCAAATATATTACTGTGTGTATCATATCCTAGGGTTTAGTTGAGTTTGTGTAGTGTCATAAGGGAGAGTGGCTTGCGGTTGGGGGTTGCACTCAAAGTGGTAGTAGGGTGACCCATCGAAAGTTTTCTTAAAAAGTGATAACTTAATAAATTATTAGGGGGTTTAGTAAATGAAACACTAAGTAATATAAGTATACCTCACTCATGGTTGAGTGCTAGTATAGACTCAAGATGCAACAAGAAGGTCTGGAATGGCAAATCAACAACCTTGTCCTCACGAAAGGATTGTTTAGATCCACATGAGACTTGGATGGGGCCGGGGTTCGGGAGAGGTTACCAGGGTAACCCATCACCATGATGTGGGCCAAGACCTATGGAGGTCTGCCAGGGTAACCATATGAAACTATATGATGACACTCTTCCCTTATGGTCATTAGTGTGCATTCTTCTTGATTTCACCTATTAGGATGTGGAGTCATATTCTGTGAGTTTCTTTCTATGAGTTTATCTGATGTTTTATGAAACCATGTATTCTTTCCTTTGCTTGCTAATGGGTCTTAGTGATATCTCCTAGCATGAAGGGGTGGTTCTTTTGAGCCACATAGTCGAGTGGTAGTGCCAGATTTCATCAGCATTATGTTTGCTTCCATCTTGCAAGGGTTGTCTTTGCAGGTTTTTGAGTTGCTCCTTGGACTTGTTCATCTTCTTGTTTCAGTTGGATTCCTTTGTTCTTAATATTTGAGGGTTGTTAGTTTATACCTATCTAATGTTCAGTTGTTTTTTTCTTTTTTCAGTATGTTAACTAAAAATATTGGTGGGAGTTGAGATTTCGTTTCAATATATTTTTGTTTTATATTATTTGTTTAATACTGTTGTAAGTGAAACCATGGCATTCTTGGTATTATAAATATGAGGGTAAATCTTTCTAAAATTTGATGAGAATTTATCTCATTCATAGGATAGACTATATATATATATATATATATATATCTTTGTGTGTGTGTGTGTGTGTCTAAATACATACATACTTACATACATACATATATATACATAAATATATATACACATACATATACATACATATACATACATATATGCATACACACACACCAAGATATTCCTATAACTAACCAACCAAGATAACTAACCAAGATAACAAACACTAACCAAGATAATCAAGATAATCAACACTAACCTTAACTAATCAACATTTGAACACTTATTTCCCTTGAGGCATAAGTTTAGTGGAAAATTAGAGAAATAAATCTTTGGAAATAATTGATTGGCCTTGGAAATAAAATAATATTTTTGTTACCTATGCTTCTTAGCTATTGGATCTTATATTTATTTTCTGGCTTAAGTTTACTAAAAAACTATAGAAACAAGTGTTTGAAAATATTAACTACCTTATATAATAATTGGAACATGAGATAGCCAACACTTTCTCCTCTAAATAATAACAACATTCTCCTATCTTTCTAACATAATTTTCCACATGACATAATTTTAGTGGATTATTATAGAAACAACTCGGTTGGAAATCTTTACTACACTATGTGACCATTGGATCATGAGATGCACAACTATTCTTACCTACTCTTATTAACGATTGGATCATTTATTTGTTAGTGACAAAGTTTACATTAAAATTATAGAAACAACTCCTTGGAAATGTTAACTAAGTTGTGTAACGATTGAACAACTAGATAGACAACTCTTAAAAAATTAGTATTGTTGATTGGCCTTAAAAGATAAACAATATTTTTCTTACAAACCCCTTTTAGCTATTGGACTTCTTGTTTACCATTGGACATAATTTTATTGTAAATGATAGAAATAATTCCTTAGGAATTTTAACTACTCTATTGAACAATTGGACCACAAGGTAGGCAACTCTTTGAAAAATGATACTGTTCATTGACCTTAGAAATAAAATAAAATTTCTCTTACCTACCCTTGTAAAATATTGGACTACTTATTTCAAACAATTAACTTTATCTGCCTACCGGCTATCTATTTGAGTAAGTTCCATTTAGTGATTGAACTATTTATTTTGTTCTATTAATCACTATTTATTTTGTTCAATTAATCATTTCTTTTTAATGTGCTCTCCCCTATCTCATAGCCTTCACTTGTTTGCATGGCCCAAGAGATGTAAGCTTGTGGGTTAAGAGTAGAGAGTGTTCAAAATTTTTATGTTGTAAGGTTCTGATGATGAAAAACTTCCAATGGATTGAGGAAAGTATACACATGAGTTAGTAATCCTTTCACTTTCGGATTCATCATTTTCTATGTTTTCACATTACAATGATACTTTATTTATTTATTTTGTTTCTCCCCTCTATATGGTGCTTTTTCTTTCCAATAAATTTAATATTCTTTTTTAAAAATATTGTATTATTAAACTTACATATGCTAACTCATCTCATGCATATGCAAAGGAGAAAATAAAGGTGGGTTTGCAGAGAGATTCTTACATCATGGATGTTTTTTGAGCTTAACTAGCTTGCTGAGAAGGTCATTTGATGCAGCAGACAACTAAAGTATTTTGCATTGGTTTATGTTTGTTTTTCATCTCACCATTGGCACTGGCCAGATCTGGCCTACAACTCCTACTGGAGCCAGGTCATAAGCCAGATCTGATTATGACCTAAATTTCTTGTAAATATCATACAACCAATTTTTCTACTAGATTCATCCGACCAAATACTTAAATACTACATAATATATTGGTCCCAAGTCTTGTGACCAATATTTATTTACTAATTGTTGCATAATGCCAAAAATTTGGTAGGATGAATCTACTGGAAACATTGGTTGCATGATATCTGCAAAGAGATTTATGGAGGTCATAATCAGATCCGGCTCCACTAGGAATGATCGACCTGATCTGAGCAATGCCAAGGGTGAGATGAAAACCTAATTTATTGTAGAAGATGTTTATTGTAGAAGTGGAGAAAATGTTCACCCCATCCTGATGGAGGAAATTTATTTTATTGTAAATAATTTTGAGAAAAACAATAATATTACATGAAGGGTCAAGATCACCCTGCCTGAGTCTTATAATGAATTAGTTTTATTCTATTGAAAATTTCAGACTCTTATCTGGAATGATAGAATGTGCTATTTTACTATGATCAATTATTTTTATGTGATCCTTAGAAACATACCATTGGTCAAGAAACATTATCGCGGTTTTGGCAGATCAAGAAATTTTACCAGGTTTATAAGAGAAGAAAAAAATTAGACTGAGTTTTGGATTTTCATTATGACATAATAAAATGTGTTTCCGGTTCTTCGGAGAGATTGTTATTTTTTTACGCGGAGAGGCGTAACCCTATAGTGGCACTCAGAGGAGGAATGAAAGTCCGTGTAAACTTTTGAAAAGTCAAAGCACCGGAAATATAATAATATATTACTAAGCTATTGAAATATATGTACATTGGATCTATGATCGAAGTACCGGTAGAACTATAATAAAACCAAACATTTTTTTGATATTATAGCTTTCTATTACAGAAGAGGTTGCAAACACTTCTACAACACAGGATCATTGAGGTTAGTTCATTTACAATTGCCAAACTTGCTCTTACAATTGCCAAATGCTCTGTCTTTGTGCACGTTTCTGTCTTTTTTGTTTATTTACTGTGTAAAGAAGAAAAAAAGATTGCTCTGCATATTCCACAATCATTTCATGACACCACGATTCCTCTTTGGCATCTTTCAAAACTGCCCACATGCCTTATGCTGGGCCTCCACATATCGTGTATGTACCGAGGAAAATAATGGTTTCCAATAGACCAAAATTCGTTTGAGGAATTATGCGATTTTGCTAGTATTTCCACATTTTACATCCATCTCTACTAAGGCATTGCAACTACAACATTTGACAAAATATTCAATGCTTTGTTGCCTTTGTGGATGTGAATAACCTTCTCCAAAGCTCCCACAATAGGCATAGGAGAACACAATTGGCTTTACTCCTACCTATCACATTTTTCCTCTGACTTTCTACAACCCTCCATTGAGATGACATCGCCTGAGGCATTGATAAAACAGTTCATGTGCCATATGTCGTGATTTTACATCTTGGATGCGTTTCTACCTGGGTATTTCTAGCCGAAGTCCTCTGCGCTCCCTGAATGCCCACGCCCACTTCCAGAAAGCTCCCATACTATCACAGGAAAGAACGATGCTAGGAGAAGTTGTGAGTTTTATTGTTATGCCTGCCATCATTCGCTTGGGATTTCTAAAAACAATATCAATACATCCATGTTGTAGGCTCTACAATCATTTTATTCCTCAGATTCCATTCATTTGAAGCATTGAAAAAATTCACATGCCATGTCAATGCTTCCATATTTTGCCCATGAGTCACAGCTTCAACATTCACTGAAATTCCTCAATCATCTGCGTTTTGCACAATAAACCCTAATATTTCTAAACTACATACTTAATTGGTAACGAATAATTATATTATAAGGAAAAAGATGTAAATAAGATTGATTTTTGATTATTTCAATAATAAATCTAGTAATAGAAGTGTATTTGTTTAATTATGAAAGTGATAACTATTTTTAAAAATAATATGCAACTGCTTATATTAAATAGCATAATAAGAATGCTTGTTAAAATATGTTACATTTTTTTTTTTTTTTGCATTTAAATATATTATTTCAATGCTTTTTTTCAAAATTTAATTTGACATTATTATTGTTAGGGCGATATGTTAATAAATTTTCAAAAGTGATCTTGAAAATTGTGGAAAAATGTTGTTATTGCAATATTTAATATGACATACGTTTTCTTTATATTAGCTATGGTTCGGCCAAGAAAAAACTTTTTTGAAACGGAGGAACAAAGAAGAGAACATCGAAGAGAACACCAACGTAACAATCGTAGACAACGTATGGAGCGAATGACAGACACTGAAAGGGATGAACAAAGAAGGGAAAGGAATGAAAGTGACAGACAACGATATGCAAAATGTATGTCAGAGATTCAAATAGAAAATTTACAAGATCAAACAACTGTTGGAGATGTAAACTCAAATATAGTAGAACAAACACATGACAAATACCTCCACTCACAAACACAAAATGCAAACCAAGAGAATCCTCAAGGTAGACAGAGAAATCAAAATACGCGTCAGCGCACATCTAAGGGAGCATGTTTGGAACAATCCATTGATGAACACAACATTCCCAGGGAACGAACTATTCCAGATGAGGGAATTGAAGAAAACCATCCCCTTCTATCACAAAGGCAACAAAACATATGTGAATAAAATATGGAAATGAATGTAGGATAGAAAGGTTCAAGGCCCTCTGAATTTGTTGTATGAACACCTGAAAATGTAGCTCAGCATGCATTTCAAGTTAATTTGCAAGCAAATGAACATGTGGAAGCAAATGCCAATGGATTACTTGAAATAAATTTTACAACATTTCAAATGGCATTTTGTCAAAAATTAGATAGCTTGGTACCACCCAATATGTGTTTCAGTTGTGAAGAATCTTACATCGGAATCAATGTTCGTCGCACTCCTGAAGGCCCTGTTTGTAACAGATGTCAAGTTGAAAAGGGAAACCATAGATTCTCAATTGCAAATAATATGTTTTGAGGACCACAACCAATAGAATTGGCAGATCTGACCCAAGTCGAAGAGATGTTGATTGCACGTGTTAGCCCAATTCTACAAGTCACACATGCAACTGGTGGGCAATTCAAGTATAGAGGACACACAATAAGCTTTCCTCAACACATTGAAAATGTGGCAAAGAAATTACCTCATTCAGTCAAAGATCTTCCACTAATTATAGTTTGTAGAAAGGATCAACGTGGAACAAGTTATAATTTCACAGTAAACAAAGTGCGTGTCTATAGAGCATTACAATATAAAATCCAACATGACAAGTTTTACTCTAATGTCATTGTTGATGACAATGCTCTTAATGATATTCCATTACATTATGATCATAATATTTTCAACAGGTTGAGAACTGTGAATATGGAATTTGACTCTGATAGAAATGAAATTGTTTTTGTTGGGCCACTAATAGAGAAAGATGAGGTGAACATAATACCACATACAACATCGATGGCCTCTAAACCACCAAATGCATAGAAGGAAATGGATTTGATTCATGCATGGGTAAAAAACCCCAACATAGATCCATCAGAAATAATTGATTGGCCTACAATTGCTACATCTCCTATTAATGAATACGCTACACCTAGTTTGCTAGATATGGCTTTTCCATCATTATTTTCTAATGGTCAATGTGATTTTCTTGAGCCATGAATTAGGAGAGTACATCTCTATGAATTTGTCAAACATTTACTACAATACAGAGATAATAGATTTGGTAAGAATCCAAGGTTTCGTTATTACATGATGAATATGATAATGAGATATCATTCACAAAGGTCCACAACTATTTGCATGAAAAGAAGTTTGAACAAGATGCCTATCACTATATATGAGTTGCGTGAGCATATGCAGAATATACCACAGTCTCATCTAGCAGATAAATTGATGTGGTTTGGAATGACTTTAAGGGGAACAAGATCATATTGGATAAAGTGTCTAGCAAAATTAACAGACATGCTCCATCAAATCGGGATGCCAACAATATTTTTTACATTGAGTGCAATAGACTTGTATTGGCCAGACTTGCATGCATTGATGCCACGAGCAACTCCTAAAAACTCTTGTGAAGCACAACTGTGGCGCAAGTAGAAAATCATAGACTATCCACACATTGTTGCACAATACATGCATTTACGATACACAACTTTCAGAAAAGAAATTTTTCAGAAAGGCATGAATGTCAAAGACTATTCGTGCAGGTACGAGTGGCAACATAGGGGATCAACACATGTGCATGGTTTCTTATGGTTAAATAGAGCATCAAATATGGATACCATAAATTGGAATGATCCACATCAAGTGATGGATGTAGAGGAATATCTGCATGATTTAGTTCATGCATGCAACCCTCAACTTGATCCACACCATCGAAACATATAGGTATGGCTTTATCTACTAAAGAAGAAACTACCCTTTTGAAAAATTACTATAAGAGTTCCTAAAATAAAATTCCCATTATAGGTGCTTTGAAACTTCGTTGTACATCCATGTCTAAAAAACTCAACGCAACTATTGGAAAGTCCTCTAAAAGATGACTATGACGAGATTTTGAACACTGTTCAATGACACACACTGTGTATAGAAGGTGCATGTCTTCAAAAAAAACAAGGGAAATTGGTATGCAAGTACAAACTATGAAACCAATTCTTTTGAATACATATGAAAATATTGTAATGCGTCCACATATGAGTGAATTTTAAAATATTTAAATTTGAATGACATACAGGTACAATGCACCATGGCCACTAAATTTAGAAGGCTCTAAAATATATAAAGTCTTAGAAACTGGTGAAACGAAATTTGATGCATTCAGAAATGATGATAGAGTCAACTCATATAATCGTTGGATACTTCAACTATGGCGAGCAAATATGGATTGGCAACCTGTTATGTCAAAACACACTATTATTAAATAAATTGCCAAGTATGCAGCCAAAGCTAAAAGAAGCTCTGAAACATACTATCAAATGTTACTAAGGTTGGCAAATGTGCAAAGTCCGGATGATCTTGCAGTGAATGCTTACAGAATACTTCTCACAGATACCATAATAGAAAGATATATTGGAGCCCAGGAAACTTGCCATATGTTACTAGAACTTCCATTGGTGGAAAGTAGTAGAAGGTTCATCAATTTGAATGTTTCAAAATAGGTATTCAAACATGTATGTGTAGATACCGACGATGACAATGAACAACAAAACATATCTTTCATTGATGCTTACAAGAATAGGCCTCAGTATATGGAGTCTATATCACTCATTGATGTTGCTAAATCATGGACCTATAACCATAAAAAATAGGTCAAAACATATGGACACCAAGGAAAATAGTAGCTATTATTAGAGTATTCCCAAGGTTTCCAAAGGTTTCAGGTCATGATTCAGACAAATGGATAGATTTTTGTTTTCCAGAACTCTTGCTCTACAAACCATTTCGTGACATCAAAATGGACATTGGCCACAATGATGAAACAATAGAAGCAACGTGGAATAATTTTAAATATAACCAATGGCACTTGTAAAGAATACATGATTCATAAAATAACGAAGATGACATAGATTCAGAATCTGAAGATATCGATAATGCCCAAGGTAGTACTACAGAACATGAGTGGGAAATTATATATTAGCACTTCATCATCAACAATTATTGCATGTATCAGAAATAGAGATGTTGGGTCGAAGAGATATTGATCGACAAACAAATTGGTCTTCTGAATTCCAAGGTGAAGAATACACAAATATAGAATCAAGCTTCATTAAGAGGATGAAAGAATGTGGTGGATTTATGTATGATGACATACCAGAAGATGTCAACTATGGAAATCTCAGTGACAAACAAACAAAGGCTATAAACATCATAATGACGCACTATCAATGCTTTCGAAGTGCACCATCAATACATATGATAATCCAAGGCATAGCAGGAACAGGTAAGTCATATTTAATTGGTTCCATTAAACAATCATTGGAAAATGCATCCTCTCCAGGACACTCACCCCTGCTTCTACTTGCACCAACTGGAGTTGTTGCATTCAACATTGGAGCATCAACAATTCATTCTAAGTTGTGATTACAAATTAAGGATTTCGTAGAGCTATAAGGCACAAGACTTGCAAGTTTCCAAGAAGAAATGTCTCATATTAAATATATATTAATAGATGAAATGAGCTTCCTAGGCCAAAGGTTACTTGAAAATATAGACTCTTGACTTTGGCAAGCATTTCCTTAGAACGCCCATAAAAAATTTGGAGGTATGTTTCATATTTACAATGTACTACTCTTAATATGAAATCTACATTGTAATAGAGTCCTTACTATATTAGAAGATAAATTTTACAATACACTTACTTCACTAAATCCACCAAATTATTGATTCAGGGATTTCTATTATATTGGTTGGAGATTTGGCACAATTACCTCCAATGAATGGCCGACCAACATATGCAACTAGCAGATGTGCAAAAATATTGTGGCAAGAATTCAAAACAGTAGTTACATTAGAGCTTGTTTTCAGATAAGATGGACAGAGTACCGAGAAAGAAAGATTCCATCTTCTCCTATCAAATATAAGGGATGCAAATCCAACAATAGATGACTAGATGTTACTCATGTCGAGGACAAATACCAAATTGAGTATTGAAATAAATGAATAGTTTGAAAATAGTGTTCACTTATTCTCAACAAATGAGAATGTCCACAACCATAATAGGAAAAAACTCCATTCATTATCAAATCTAGTTGCACGAAGCATTGCAGTAAAAACATCACCTAGCTCCATAGAAGGGTATGAGAATGATGAGTTTGATATGGAATTACTATTGAGAAACAATGCAAGGGTAATGTTAACTTCAAACCTATGGATTGAAGCAGGTATTGTCAATGGAGCACTCGGTTATGTTCAAAGTATTATATACAAACCTGGGACAATGTCACCACAACTACCCTTATATGTACTAGTAGATTTTTAGAGTTATATAGGATTTTCATTTGATGATCGAAATCCATAAATAGTTCCAATCATAGCGATTGAAAAGGGTACAAAAAAAAAAAATTACCATTGAAATTGGCTTGGGCTTTAACAATACACAAGTCACAAGGTCTGACACTTCAAAAAGCAACAGTTGACATAGGTCCTATCGAGAGACGTGGTCTTACATTTGTTGGCATATCATGTGTCAAATCTTTGGGAGGAATACAAATAATGTCACCCTTCACATATGACAGATATGAAAAAATGAAAAAGGGAAAGCAAGTAGCAATAAGGAAAGCTGAAGAGAGTAGGCTAAAATCCATAGAAATCATATGACATAATAAATGTTGTTACATCACTATTCCATTTTTTAGTCCAAAGTTGTCTTTTTGTAATGATGTATCACATTTAATGTATTAGTATATTCATTTCTATGAATCCATTAATATGTACATAATTTCGTATCATAAATATACATGATTTGTGTTTAGAAAAATGTTTTAAAAATTATGACACTTTGTATCCATTAATTCATTGAAAATGAATTTCTATTTTTAAAATGAAATTTATTTATATTGATATATTGAACTTCATGTATTAATATATTTATTTTCATGTATAGAACATGGATTTCAAATTTTTTGAACATAATGTCAATACAGAATAAGTTGAAGGTGAAAATTCTGTAAATGGTCCTATTATTGGAATTGAGTCAATTGCTTCAAATGCGCTCACGCAAACCCACATGGATAAACTAACTGAATCAGTGGATGAATGTTTAAAACAAATGTTCAATTATTTATGATATTGTAGTTGAAGAATAGCAGCAGTTGAACTATATGACATTGAACGAACCAAAGAGCTATTTGAAAAAATGCAGAAGGCAGCATTCCAATTTGGAGAATTCTCCAGATATGTGTGCGAGTTGTTCTATGCTGAACAAAATAAGGAGATGTACATTGAAGAGTTACGCGATGATATTATGTTCAAATTAAAAAGAATATAGAAAATGAAATATTTCCCTCTATCAATATAGAGACAATTTTACTAGTTACCTAGTATGTAAACAATAAATGCAAGTATGCTTTCATGTATACGATGTTATGAAAAGTTGATTTTAATATACTTATATTATTCATATTTTGTCTTTTGTATATGTAATGTGATGAAATGATTTTTATTCATCAAGGTATTGGTATGCTGATGATTTTTGGTATAAAAATGTTCATACACTTTATCCATTGATATACAAAAATATAACTTATTCATGTTATATTTTTTACACATGATTATGATCACAATTTACTATTAAGACACATGACTAATGCTTTACTTAATGTTATGATGTTTCAATTTCTAAGTACTACAAATATATTACTAATCTATTTAATCAAACATGAAATTTTCTTTTATATGTATTTGCTTTTATTTTAAATGGTTTTCGTGATAATAAATCCTAAGTTAAATATTATTCTTATTTTATTTAAAGAAAATAATTCAAATTATGGATGTTTCTGAAACTGAATTAGAAATCATTGTTGTAAGCCCAAATGCCTCAGTAAACTCAAACAAAATCATTGAAACCAATATTGACAAATATGCAAGAAATATTTTGCAATACTTGGACAAAATTGTCAAAGAAATTGAACACGTGGCTTTAAGGGTCGATGATGTGGAAGAACTTGAAATATTGGAAATGGAAGATGTGGCCAACAAAGCCTAAGAAGCATATTTAAAATTAGCTTCATTTCCATTTATGCTTAAAGAAGTTTACTATGATCATTACGAAAATAAAGGTAGAAATACTATTTTGATCATTGAAGAATTCATAATGACTTTACACAATTCTGATTAAGTACATTACTACCATAGTTACATTTGAATTTCTTTTGGAATACTACTTTATATAATTAGGTTTATTTTTTTTATTTTTTTGATCGATAAGAGGCTGAAGCCAAGAATTTTATTAATCATTTTTAAAATTTTACATTACTCCACTCGTGCAGGCACCGGTAGGAAAGAGTGGAGACGAAAAAACCTCCGGCCTTGCCCGGGACCGTAGTCTAGATAATCTTTACATCAGTATACAATAGTTTCAGATCTAAATAACACATCAACACCCCGGGCTAGGATGAGCCGGTGGGAGGGTGTTTCTATTTTTTGCCCTCCCTTACAAGCCCTTGATTTCAAATTTTAGTTATCAGTTATCCCCTGACTTCTTGAGGCATGGCTCTGATGTTGAACTTTGCATTTAGTTTCTGTTAATTGCCAAGAGATAGCCCTGTTTGTCCTGCATGGTTAGTTTTTCAATCACTTGACAAAATTGTTAGTGACATTTAGTATGCTATTTCAGGTAAAATTTTATCTATCAAGCTAGGAAATTTCCACAACCAAATATCCTATAAGGCCTATCGTTATAGATCTTATACAAAGAAATATAAGCAGAACATTAAATGTGGTCGGATATTCCTCATTTTCCCAATTTGTAAAAGTAGACGGTTTATCATTCATAAGCCAAGTCTGTAGATAATGTTCCTCTCTTGATCAGATTTTGACCATCCTTTATAATTAATCTCCATTTTACCATCTCTTGTTTATGCTCTTGGATGCTATCCCTAGTAATGGGTAAAATCCAGGCTACAATAACAAGAGTGGTTAAACTAGATTCTATCATGCTAAGGATCGACATACCCTCACTTCCCTCTAGATTAATAACAGAGAGGGTAATGGGGTATATGATTATTCAAGGCTCGATATAACTTCTATCCTTACCCTGAATATTTTGCATGTATTCCACATATAAGCCATAGTCTAAGATTTGTCAGATGGTCACCCCAAAATAGAGAATTCATCAGCAGATATCTAATAAGAATATGATAGGGCACTTGAGCATTATAGCTGGTGTTCATAGCTCAAAATAGGCCAAACCCATGAAAAAATTGAAGCCATTATTTCCCACCCTGATAGGATTTCCACCAATGTGACTAAATACCATTGTATGAATGCATCCAAATGCTTATAAACATATCTAGAGTATATATTCATATTAATGAGTGTCCAAAACAGAATACGAATATAATTGTCCTATTTCCCCATCTGCATGTCTATATAAACAATCATCCCATCATAACTATTTTATCTAAGTATGCCTTGAAATTAACAGTTAAAGCAAACTATTTTAATATCCTTTAGGCCTCTTATGTTTGTTTTTTGGGATTCGACAAGATTAATATCTCCTTTGAGGTCTCTGTTAGCTTCTAAATTAACATTGTTTTACTGGAAATAGTAATATGCTAAATCGCCAGTATAGACCAAACCTTTGGTGATAAGAAACAATCAAAATTATCACATTCACTCACCAAGAGCCAAGGCCCACTCAATCCGAACTAGAAGACATGGTCGCAGCTTCCTCATCATCTAGAACCAGGCCCTCTGCCTTGAGGAAGTCCTCAAACCAAGTAGGTTTTGGAGGGTGTTTCACATAAAATAAATGCAGAAGAAAGTTGACATTCCTGTTAATTGCATCACTCCTCTCTCTGGTGAAGGCCGCACCATCCATAGTGATAATGGGGAGTCTAGGAACCGACCTATTGTTTCGAATGAGGACATCATAGTCTCTCGACCTAGGGATTGTCCAGTCGTTGTCAATGTTGACTAGAACCCACTCTAGATCGCCTAAGATTGAGGCAATGAAGACCTCCTTACACAGAGCACCTGTGTCCTCTCGATTCATGGTGGAGGTAATCATCATAGCTAGAAACATGGCGGCCACATTCGAGTTAGCTCTGGTTTAGTCTAAATTTGTAAGAAAGTTCGGACCAAGGATAGTCTCTACAACATCAATAACTAAGGTGTGGGGAAGGCGTATGATGCGCTTGAGGTGGTCCCTGGTAATGGCGCCCTCAAACGCCATCTACCTCTTAGAATTGCTTAATTTGATCGAGGTATCCATCGCTTGCTATACTTCAGTCCAGAAGGTCTTGTTAGGTTAAAGAGCTTTTGAATTTTAACCTGAAGGCTTGGTTTAATAGCCGTGTAGGGTAATTATGTGAAAGTCTGAGCTTTCACATCCATTCTGAATTCATCCAAACCATATGCCCACTTTGGATGTTTCTTATTCATTTAGTAATAATTCCATATCCTTAAATGATGAGCCACTTGTGGGAAAATCATTTTGAGAAGCCAAATTTAATTTTGGCGGATGATCAAACGAGTTGCTGATACTAAAAGCTAGCAAGTACGCCTTACACCAAAGCCCTGACCCATCATAATGGCCAGGATTTCTTGGGGATCATACTTGCAATGATGATCAGACACTCTTAATTGGTGGTTGATTATTATATAATTATTATATTTAGATATGAGTGGCCTCGACTACGGAGCTAATAATTGACCTCTACTTCGTAAGATGAAATGTTTAATCCTTTGGGCAAAGTGTTTATTAATGATAACTAATATATAATCATAAATATCTTGATAAATTTATGTATTAATAAATCTAAGTTGAAGATTTATATGTATAAAATGTTTTGAAGATATATTTTCAGTTTGTATGTGTAGATATAAATATATGACAATATATATTAGTTCTGATATATTTATTATATAAATATTTTAATTATTAGTTTCAGATTATAAATATAAATAAATTTATATATGTATGAATATATGTGTGTGTGTGTGTGTGTGTGTGTGTGTGTGTGTGTGTATATATATATATGAATATCTATATCTTTGTAAATTTATATATACCAATTTATACAAATATCTATAAATATTTAAATATCCATTTTAATTAAGCTCAATGTTGTATGTTATTAAGTAATTTCTATATAATATATATATATATATATATATATATATATATATATATATATATATATATATATATCCATTTAAGTATTGATAATGTGTTTGTATGTATTATATATAAATAACTGTGTATTATCTAAAAATATAGCTCTATCTATATGCCAAGATTTTATATATTTGTATATTTTTGTGTATATATTTCAAAAGTTTGAAAAAATTGTCGAGTGTGTTAGTAAATTAATATGGGGGCCTCAAATGATATCAATCAAAGGAATTGGAGGATAGGTTTTCTCCTTTTCTCCTCTAGTTATGGGTTCAGGTTGTTTTTATGTATATGATAGGATACAGATTATGGACAATTTGTGTGACTGCTATCATATGGTATGAGTACTGTTATAGTTATAGGTTGTGTGTAGTTGTGAAATGTTGTTTTAAGGATAAATGATAGGAGCTACGTGGATTATTGTCTTACCATCAGCCCCCATGTTAGCGAGGGAATCAACTCTTTTGTTGCCTTCCCTGTAGATATGATTAAAGATAACCCCGTCAAATGTTTTGATGTCTATTAGTATCTTAGTCAGGGAGGCATTTAGCTTCCAATTAGGCATTGCCCCTTTTCTAAGGGCATTGATGATAATGGCCAAATCCCCTTCAATGACGATCCTCTTAATATTGAGTATAATGAATAGGTTTATCCCTATAGCAAGTGCTTGCATTTCTACTACATTGTTTGTGCATTTACCAGAGGGGAGGGCCATATAGGCCAGATCATCCCCACTTAAATTATGAAGGCTGCGCCCAAGACCAGCACTCCCTGGGTTGCCCCTAGAGGTGCCATCAAAGTTAAGTTTAAACCATCCAGCAATAGGGGGAAGCCACTTGCATTCATTGCGTAATATAAAGTTTGATGGTGGGCCTCTACCAACGAAGGGGGGTATCTTTAGACCTTTCGATCTTAGTTTCATTTTTTCATCCCAATAGGACATATTGACATCTCTCTGGTAATTGGAGATCTGGTTGTTTATTATTTCAACTATGGTAGCTTCAATTTTATTGGTCAATTGATACCATTGCATTTTACTATATTTGAAAATCCTCATGTTTCTTTCCTTCCAGATTTCCCAGATCATAATGGAGGGGGCAATGATCCATAAATTTTCAAACATGCAGCCAATGTTCTGGATTGGCCAAGCATGGAATAGATCAGAGATATTATTAGGAATAGGGGTATACCAAATTAGCTGATTTTTTAACCATCCCCAACAATTGTGTGCATAATCACAGGTTAACAGAAGATGGTTAGAATTTTCTTCTTCCTTTTCACATAATGGACATCTGCTAGGACCTTCATATCCTAGTTTCTTGAAGGTTTCATTAGTGAGGAGTTGATTCTGAATAGCCAACCATGCAAACAGACCTGCTTTAAGAAGGCACCTTTTATGCCAACAAAGAGTTAGGGGTAGGTTGGAACATGGGTTATTATCCTTAATCAACAATTGTTTGTAACCCTCCTTAGTTTCATATTTCCCCTTTTTGGATCCAACCCATATCAGTTTATCTTCTTCAAAGTTTAAAGCAACACTTCTTGAGGCTAGGATCCGAGATAAGAGGGATCTTTCCTGGGATGGAATGTTTAGATAATCCATTAATTTCCATCTCCATGTTTTAAGGCTCCCAATGCAGAATTCCTCCACATAATCTTTTACATGCACACCCCAAAGTTCTTCAAGGGTGGGTATGATCTTATTGAAGTTATGAAGAGTATTTAAAGGAGGATGAGCCCCCAAGGAGTCTCTCCAGAAAAGGGCATCCTACCCATTACCAATGTTCCAAGTTAGCTTGTCTGTTATGATATCTCTACACTCTAGCATAAAGTTTCAGATTCTAGAACCTTTATTAGGGTGGGCTATCCTAAAGATGCTTATAGGATCTTGGTTATGTAGGTATTTGTTATAAAGGGTATGTGCCCATTTGACTTTGGGGTTAGTATACATTCTCCAAACAAGCTTCGCTCCCAACGGTTTGCTTTGGATTTTTAGATCTTTGATGCCCAGACCCCCAATCTCCTTAGGCAAGCATAGCTTATCCCAAGCGATCAATGAAAGTCTGAATTTGTCTTCAGAGCCTTGCCAAAAAAAGGTCCTCATGTGTTTTGTGATCTCCTTTCTCTTAGATGCAGGAAGGTCCATGCATGAGAGTTGGTAAATTGGCATAGCTGAGAGAACTGACTTGATCATAGTGGCCTTACCAGCAGAGGATAACCATTTTCCTTTCCAAGAGGAGATCCTATTTGTGATTTTGGAGACTACTTGATCTCATAGTTTGGATGATCTAATACCCTTGTCTAAGGGGAGACCCAGGTATTTACATGGTAATTCTCCTATTTTGTATTTAAGAATATTTAGGATTTTCCTTTGGATTTCTTTATTTGTGTTAAAAAAGGTTATGTTGGACTATAGAGTGTTGATCTCTTGTCCGAAGATGGTGGTGTAGTTGTTTAGGATTTTTTTAATTACTTTTGCTTCTATAGTATTGCTTAGTCCAAACAACATGGTGTCATCAACAAATTGTTGATGGGTAATAGGTTCCATGTCAGAGGTAATTTTAATACCAGTTAGCTGTTCTGTTTCTCTTGCCCTATTGAACATTCTTCCCAGTCATTGTGCCATGATGATGAAAATAAAGGGGGAGAGGGGATCCCCCGGTTTGAGACCTCTAGAGATTTCAAAAAAACCTGCTGAGGCCCCATTGACTAGCATTAACACTCTAGGTGTAGCAATGCATTCAAAGACCAAATTAATCCACTATTTATTAAACTTGAAAGACTCAAGACATTTGCATAGAAAGTGCCAATCTACTTTATCATATGATTTTTTAATATCCAGTTTGATCATCATGCTTGGTACCTTATTGTTTTGTACTAAATGGATTTCTTCCTGAGCAATGCTTATACCATCATAAATGGATCTGCCAGGCACAAAACCTATTTGTTCATCACCGATGATTATGGGGAGAAGGTTGTGAAGTCTGTTTGCCCTTATTTTTGTGAGTAATTTATAAAGGGTATTACATAATGCTATTGGACGAAAATCCTCAAAACTATCCACTATTTCCTTTTTTGGGATTAAAACTATGAATGTGTTGTTTTGTTCTCTATAATTTCCCCTGAGTTTCTCATCCCTTCTAAGGCCTCTGTGATTTCCTTACCCATGAAGCTCCAACATTTTTGGAAAAAGTGTGCTGGGAACCCGTCAGGGCCAGGGGCCTTATCTGGACCCATTTGAAATAAAGCTAATTCCACTTCTTCCATAGTTAGTTTTTTTATTAAGCATCAAGTTGTGTTCTTTAGATATTAATTTCAGGATGTATTTTAAGAATTCACTCTCTTTAGTCCACTTGGAGCCTTCTTTATTGTTAAGGATAGTATCGAAATATTCATCTGCTGCCTTGGCTATCAGCTCAGGATTATCACTGAAGACACCTGAGACCAATTTAATCTTGTTGGTTTTGTTGATAGCTCTACGTTGTTTTGTGCTATTATGAAAGAAGCTTGTGTTTCTATCCCTAGCCTCCAACCAATGATCCCTAGATTTCTATTTCCAATATATTTCTTCTCAGGCTAAGATTTCTTCATACCAAGCCAGATTGGTTTTTTCCTTTTGATATAGAATGTTATTCATCCCAAACCTAATTACTTCCTCATTAGTTTTCTCCATTTCTTTCTCAATCTCTATTTTTTGTGTGAAGATATTCCTAAAGTACACTTTATTCCAAATTGTTAATTGTTGCTTTATCTTTTTAAGTTTGGTTACTACTTTGAAAGTCTTAGATCCTAAGACTTCAATTTCATTGCACCACTTTTCAATTAATTGTAATAGATTTTCATCCCTGAGCCACATTTTTTCAAAGTGAAAGGGGGTTTTGGTTGGCTTTAGTTCTTCTGATATAATTAATTGGACCAGGAAATGGTCCGATCCTGAGAACGGGAGGACAGAGGATTCAAAAGACTATGTTAGATTTCCACAAAGGAAGAATCTATTAAGTTTTTCTACAATGTTGCAGAAACCTTGTCTTCTGTTATTCCAAGTGAAAGCATCATTTCTGGTTTTTAATTCCAACAAGTTATATTTATGTGTCCAATCCTTGAAATCCAGACTTGTTTGAGTCATTTTATTATTACTACCCCATTTTTCCTTGGGGTCCAAGATTGTATTGAAATCCCCACCTATTATATATGTTTGTTCAATGTCACTTAGAAGGAAATTCTCAATTTCATCCCAGACTTGTCTTTTTGCTTGTGTTTGGATAGGGCCATAGACATTAATTATAATAAAATTTAAGTTTCTTTTGATGCTTATAACCCTACCACACATCCAATTTGGGGTTTTGCTTTTTAATTTGAAGGATATTTGCCTAGGGTCCCATATGATGGCCAATCCACCTGATGCTCCGCAAGCAGTTTGTCCTTCAAGTTCTCTAATACCTAATTTTCTGTTTAGGTTTGTCAGTTCATTGTTATTTAGTTTGGTTTCCTATATTAAGAATAATTTTGGATTGTTTTTAACAATGCACCGCTTAAAGATATATTGCTTGTTAGGGGCATTCAGGCCCCTAACATTCCAAGTAAGGATTTTCATAACCCCGTGGGAAGGTTCTTCCCCTTCCCTGCCTCAAAAAGGTTTGTGATTTTAGTCTGACCCATAGCGCTTCCAGCTTTGGTAAGTAATTCAAAAATTGATTTTCTCCCTTTCTTTTTTAGTTCAGAGGCATAATCTGGGGGTGAGCAGGTCTCAATGGTTTTAGCTATCCCCAGGCTGTCCAATTTCTCCAT
Organism: Cryptomeria japonica; assembly: GCF_030272615.1. Classification (NCBI taxonomy): domain Eukaryota; kingdom Viridiplantae; phylum Streptophyta; class Pinopsida; order Cupressales; family Cupressaceae; genus Cryptomeria; species Cryptomeria japonica. The sequence goes on from NC_081407.1 coordinate 227,287,508, forward strand.
TGTGACATCATAAATGGGGTTTTGTGTCGCACCCTGGGTTATATTAAGTTTGCATAACTCTCGTACTAGCAGTGGTTTTTGTAATGCTAGTTCTTCCTCATCAGCTATTTCATTAATAAATAGTTCAATGAGGTCATTTGTAACTCAATTGCTAACATACTCAAGTATGCATTTATCTTCTATTTCCCTCCTTGCATCCCCATTCATATCCTTGTCACTGTTATTTATGTTGGGGTTTTTTTCTTTCTTTTTTTTCTTTTTTTTTTTCCTTTTCCTTTTTTGTTCTTGTTCTTTTTGTTTTTTTTTAAGCCTTTAACCATATCTTCTTCATGTGGTATGAGGTGATTGTCTAGTGCTTCAACATTCTCCTCCAAATTTCTGATGTAATCTGATGAAGAATCCTGGTTAACAAGGTTGGCCTCTAACCTCAGGGGGCTATTAACTATACCATCATCGCTCATTTCCATGGAAACCATGTCTACTAATGGTGTAGTGTTTTGCAAATCACTTCCTTTATTCACTATATCCATCCTTCTTTGTTCCCTCACAGGTTCCTTAAGTGTGTTTTCAATTTTAGTTTTTTCTTTTTCGCCTACTACCTTTTTATGAATGTTTTCTAATTCCTTAGCCCAGGGGTTTTGTTTTTTAAACACAAAACCACCCATAGGGTTGAATTTTATGTTTAAATCCAAAACAGTCTTAGTCTTAGAACATTCTTTCTTAGTATTCTAAAAAACCGGAGATCACAGTCCTGGATGTGATGTCATCCGTGAGGATCTCCAGTTGAATTTCATATATTGAGTAGTTTGTGATAATTTTGATGGGTTCGAATTTTAATTTTCCTATCTCAACGTTGGCTAGAATTCTGATATCAGAGGATTCCATATAATTATCCTCCAAACCCTCAAACCCTCCTAAAAAATCCCCTAATTTTTTAAGGACCTAGTTATGGATTAATTCTATCGGCATATGGGGAAATTGAAACCATTTTGGTACCCTAAGTTTCTCAAAGTCTGTGGGGTAGAAATTGGGTTTCCAATTAAAAAATTTGAAACAATAACCTTTAAAGAATCTGTGATTGTTTCTAAGTAAATTATTTTTGAGATCACAAGAATTGCATTTGATAAACAAAAAATCATTATCTAAGCGGCTAATACTTATCTGATTTTCGTGATGAACTTCAACCACTAGAGGACCTCAGAGGTCGAAGCTCCAAAACCAAACCATTTGCCAAAGAGCCCACGATCATTGTAACATTCTCACAATTCATCTGTATGGTTGCCGCTAATTATCATAATGTTATCTATGTTGAAGCATGATGGCTTTTGGATGTTTGAAGGGTATTGCTTAGGGAAGAATCCCTCCCTTCTTCGGGTGGCAGATTTTGAACTTATCGAGTAGGGTTTTCTTACCCCTAGTTTTATTCTGTTTGCCCCAGAGGCCACAACTCCATGTTCTCGAGAAAAAATCTTCGCTTGGGAGAGTGGAAACCTAGAAGACCGTCCCTTGTTAGGGAGCCAATTTTCTGATAAGAGTTGTGAATTATTATGCAAAACCCCATTCTTTTGAGAAGAAGAATTTGCTTGATTTTTACGGGGTATTCTCGTGGTCCGCTGAGTCTGTTTCCAGGCTGGCTTTGCTGGAGAAGAGGAGGGACTGTTTGTTTGCCCTTGGTCAAGAAGTAGACCCTTTGGAGCCCCCACAACCAATTTGCTAATCTCATTGAGCTTTAAAATCGTTGAATTTTCCTCTGTAGCACATGAACAGGACGAATTCAAGGCATCCAATCTGTTTGAGGCGCCTACGACATTATTCACATTTGTACTTTGTAGGTATATAATTACGTTTATTCAAGTCGAAGCAATCCAAATATTTATTGAATATGAAATGTGTTTCAAACATATATCATAGAAATTTTTATTTTAAAATTATATACTCTACTCAGTGTTTTTTTTTTATATTACATTTTATGGGAGAAATGTTGACCATAGATCCAATCTACATATATTCTAACTCTTACATGTTTGAGGCTCACACTGCTACTAGTCTATATATCTTTATTTTAAGATATATAAATGACGCCGAGATATATCGAGGCATTTAATTTTTCCTTTCCACTTTAATATACAAATTGAATTGAAAAAATTAACGCCTTGATATATCTCGATGTCATTTATATATCTTAAAATAAAGATATATAGACTAGTTTTACTTTTATTGATGTCTAACTAAACTAAAAATCATTTTGAAGCATATCTGAAGACTTCCATAATCCCTCATGGCGAAATACATTGACATTATGTAACGTGAAATTGGTAAAAAAAGAATGGTAATCCCTAAATTTTAAAGTGTTGTAATTCTGAATAAGAGAGAGGGGTGATGGGAAATTCGCACGCTGACATTTGTATTTTCCTTCTTTTGTCAGTCAGGTTTTAGATTTTACAATTGCTTTCCTGTATCACGCTAATCTGTTTTGATGAACTTTTACTCTTCATATTTATTTTGGATGTAGGCTGTCATTAACTGACTTCTGACCTGTTATTTTAATCATCACTACAATCTTTGTACTTATCCTAAATTCGGAAGGTCATCTATGAATTCTGTTTAAAATCTATTAGCTATCTTAGTTTTGTAAATTATGACTTTGCCTTTACCGACCAAAAAAATCATCACGACAATCTTTTTTTTTCTGACAATTTCTGTGATCTCTTTGAAATTTGAAGGTTGCCTTGGTTATGCTGATGATATCTTTGAATCTGTGAAGTTATAGCGTTATGGGAATCTGTTGAAAAGCATATAGAGACTTTATCCCTAGAAAAAAAATTGCAGACAAGGAATCACTTTATCATAAAAATAAAACCTTTGCAGTTTAGTATTTCTTTTCAAGATTCAGTTTTTCAGATGGGTGTAGGTAAAATTTATTTCAATAGAATTATTTTTTTATTTTTTTTGTGGTTTGTTTCTATTGATTGATTGGTCAATTTTGTTTTTAGTTGGGTGTGCAGAAACAATAGTAAGCTATTGTTGTGATTTTTTTTATTTATTTTTTTATATGACATATAACTTTTGAGTGTAAACTACTACAATATATAGTCTATTAACAATTAAAATATTTCTTTAAAATGTCAATTAAAATATTTCTTCAAAATGTGTTGGTAAGTAAATTTGAAGGGCATTCACCAACACATAATTTGCATATTTACTACAACCTCTATGCCTACAGTTTTGAATTTTTCACTTGATAATTTCAAATGTTTAAGTTATTAACTAATAATTATTTTTGTTTATTTATTTCACTATTGTGTTTTTTTTCTTAAGCTATCAAAAAATATGATTATCATTTTATAAATATGATTATTTTTTTCTTTTTAAAAAACTTTTCATTAATTTATTTTTACTTTGGGAAAAAAGTCTCATAACAATAAAGCCTTAAAGATCATTTATTTTCAAAACAAGACCCAATTCAACTTATCCAATTGATTTACTATTAGGAAATAGGAAAAAAGGAAATCCTAGTACTTAAAGTTCATTTGAGAAGTTAGGAAACCCAAGAAGAAACACAATTTTTGCAATATTGATTGATTCATTTTGAGTCCATAAATTTTTTTAATCACTATTGTATATTATTTTTCCAAGTTTTATGTTCCTTCCTAGTTAAAGAAATCAACAAATAGATTAATTCATTTGAAATTGGCTTCCAGTGCAAATGAATATAGGAATCTACTTCTAATAAATGTGTGTAGCAATATATTAACTACAAAAAAAAAGTGTATTTTATTTTTCAATACAAGGAAAAGGCTTTAGGATAAAATTATCAAAATTCTTGGGTATAAATAGGAGTCCCTTCTTTCTATATATCTTGAGACTTAGACTACCTTGGCCTACGAAGAATCTACTTCACAACTACTATTTTGGCATTGTGAAAATAATTTTGAGAAACCTTGTTGGTTGGAAGGTAAAGCTTCTCATTCAAGCTAGAAAATATCAACTCTTGAAGTATTCTCTTCAAAATATATTTATTTTCTATATGTTTCTATTCTAAATTATGGTTCTTATAGTTTATAATATTGAATAGATTCAAAAGAAATTCTCATGCATAGTGGTAGAGGAAAGAAAGAGTTTAGATCTTTTCAAATGGGGACACAAATTGCAAACCCAAGTCTCTTGGGGGCATTGGGCTAAGAAATTTACAATATTTTAATTAAGATTTATTTTCTAAGATTGGATGGAACTTAATATCTAAATAAAATGATAGGATAAGAATTGCTCAGGTCAAATACCTTAGGAGTGATAATCTTCTCCCCCCCTAATACCTCAAGGTTCGGTGATTCGGAATAATATGTTGAATACTTGAAGAATATTAAGTCAAGGTATTACACCAAATGTGGGAAATGGGCTAAGGATCAACTTATGGGAGGATGTCTAGCTCACTAATGCAGCTCTTAAATAAATAACTAGGTGATTATGGATTACATGGGTCCTCTTTCTAGGCATTTTTGTATTAAATTTTTTATTATATTGACTAGACTCAGAGAAAAGCCAAGTGGAATTCTTTCCCATTGTAATATTTTAATCGGCAAGGAGGTTACAGAGCAATTTGTTTTATTCCTTAGAGAATGTTTTTTCATCTGAATTTTTTTTTGATGAATCTATTTGGACAACCAATCACAACAAGATTGAGCTAGTGAGTTTATTAATTGATAAGAAAGCTATAAAGAAGGTTGATAAGGTGACCTCTTGTGGTAGAGTAGGAAGAGAATGGATGGATAGAATGCTTAGCCAAGGGACACATATATTGAGCTTTTTAGTTACTTTGATTGATAATCTAAAAAGTATTAAATTTGAGGTTGGGAAGACACTAGACCTCCTCTCTGAAGAGGTAAAAGAACAAGAGAAATACTTTAAAACTTGGCTTAAGTTAGAAGATTTTGAATTGGATGTTCTAGTTGATAATAAAGTTATTCCCTCCAGAGATATGTATATTGAACAAAGAGAAGGATTAGAATATCAAATGAATACTTTGGAGAGGCTAATCAAAGACATGAGAAAGGCACATAAAGAAAGTATTGATAAACGAAAGGAAATCATTGAAAAAATATCAGAGTTTCCTTTTACTTTTTTTGATGAAAATACAGTTACTACAACAATTACTACAACATATCAAACACATGAACACCAAGATTTATACATGGAAATCGCAAACAAAGAAAAACTAATGTCAGCACCTGCCCATAAGAATATATCCAATATAAATGGTAATGATTACAAAAGGGAGTTCACTACTCTAGACTTTCACACCAAGCCTAACTACTCTCGACGGAAGATACAATGAGGACTTGCAAAACCTAAAGCTAAATTCCCTTAGGGAAAGATACAAAAAATGATCTAAAAAGAAGGATCACCAAGTCATGAAGTTGTCCTTGAAATTTGTATCATTTAACCAACATCAACACAAAACTATAATCTCAATTGTCAATTCTCTATATCAACTCTTTGTCATATTGTCAACATAGCTTGGATATCATTTGAACACAACTATTCTTTATTTCTCACACTTCCTTTGACCTTCACTATTCACCACATCTTCTATACTCTCACACATCTCACTCACTAACTCAAAACACACATATGCCTTATATACAAGATAGGTCATTAAAGCATGAACCAAGTCATCTTGAATCAAAATATACTTTTTGAACCAAAATACACACACCGATCCAATCTAAGAGAAAGATGAAAAAAAAAACATCTTCCAAAGATCAATTCATCAATTTACGATCACCAAAACATAACAAACAACATATCCACATTCTACACATCCATATACACAACCACTAATCAAAACATACTCTCTAGTGAAATAACTCAAATCCGGATCTCCACATGCTACCGTAAGATCCATAATAGATCAACCACACCTCCAAATTATATACAAGCCTAAGAATAGGTCTAACATAGAATCTTACAATCAACATGTAGATTAATCCCATAACACCTGAAAAACACAAAGATGTTTTCAAACCACACAACCATCATATCCATGATACTGAAACTATACTCGATAAAGATAACAACAACACTCAACATTGACAATAGATTATAAACCTAAGAAATTCCAAAATAACAAACACAACAAATGCACCAATAAGAAAGCAAGATAACTCTGCACCATAGACATTTTAGACCAATCCAGACTTTCTAGATATCTTCAATTAATAAACTAGTGGATCTAACAGTCATTTTAGATAACTTACAATCTCTCTTGAAGAAACATAACAAATGCTACATTAGTTTGGGAGATTTTATAGCTTGCGTCAAGGTTATCACAAGCCACACTCAAGGTCTTCATTAGTCTTAGATAAAATCCTCTTTGTAAAATTATATAGAGTTCTTGAAGAAAAACTATATTGAACCATACATATCATAGGAAGATAAGTAATTTTTCATGTTTTTTAGTTTAGGTACATTTTTGTAATGTATAATTAATGTTTGAGGTATATTTTTGTATTTATTTGTCTACACTTTATTTTAGCACAAGTCCTAAGTCAAATAGGACATGACTTATGAAAAAGTCATAGCTAGTTATAATTTTTCCCAGTTTTTCTCATAGCCCCTCACATATATATAAGAGGGTTCTTTTTATAACTAGGATACTTTAACTTTATGCAACTAGATTATACCGAAGTGAAGAGTAAAATGAAACTTTGAGTTGAGTTGTAATTCTTGCAAATTCAATAAAAAAGTAGAGCATCTTCGACATTCAAACTTTGAGTTGAATTCATTTTGTTTCTTGGTGAGAGTGTCCTTGATTTTGTTTCTCGGTGAGAATGTCCTTATACATCAGTCTTGTCATAGGATCGAATCTGATTGAGTAAAATCAACATGTAGAAATGTTGTTGTTAACTTTGTGTTACATTTCAAAAATTACAAAGTACAATTTGTGAGTAGATAACGATTTGAAGAATTTAAGTTTTGTTTTGTTATCATAGTAAAATTTTATTAATTGGTATGTAAATATCAATACAAAGAATTTGAGCTTTATTTTGTTATCTTGGAGAAATTTCATATTGGATTACAAAGGCCATTGATAACAAAGGTTGATAAAATAGTAATGTACTAAAGACTCTGGGCTTTATTACTATTTACTCATCCCAAGAAGCAATGAAAGAATTTGTTCTTTAATAGAAACTTTTCTACATATTAGCTATAAATTTTGTTGATATACTCCTAGCTTCTTTCTTACAAACTTAGTAGTTTTTAAAAATATTGTTTCTCTTAATTGTAATATATTTTTCTAAAAAAAAAAGAAAAAAGGATAACCATCTATTTATAGAAAAATGAGAATGGAATGGTGTAACACCCAAGCTTAGAATCAGATTTAAAGTTAGAATTTAGTTTAAAGTTGTTTAGAGAAATATGTAAAGGGGACTCTTTTTTTATAAATAAGAGATATTTAATCTCACACATTATGGCTGAAACCACCATTTACAAAATTTTCAACCAACATTTTTTGGTGAGTTCATTGGGATACGAGAATACAACTAAGACACTTCATAGTTTGTTTGAAGTATTTCTTGTTCCTTATTATTGGTATTTGTTATTGTTGATCTACGCTTGTTTCAAGGTTTAATTTCGTAGAACAAAGCTAAAAACATGGAAGAAGAAGTCAAAGCATTATTGATCCTACTTTTAAGTTTTTATAGAAGCACAATTTTGACTTGCTTCCCCTTAAAGAATATTCTCCTCTTTAAATGAAAATAATTTTTTTATCTACAAATCGAAGGTCTCGTACACTAGGAGAATATTTTATTCTAAGTAGACCTTTTTTCATATCCTAAGTACAAATGTATGTAAACCCACCATATCAACTAGTACAACCAGTAATCATGGATTCTCTAGGTCATCAAGGTGCTCACAGTCCTTGGGGTTAGAATTTTAGCGCTCTCAATTTGACAAAATCACTTTAACCACTCTAACAAGGATCATGGAAGAACATTCCTATGTTCTATGGGGATGGAAAATAGCATCCATATGAACATATTGTAGCTTTCTATATTACATGTGGAATTCTTGGTGTTGAACATGAGGATGTCTTAGTTAGAGTTTTTGATGAGAAATTACAAGGTGCTACAACAGATTGGTTCTATCATTTGGCACTACAAAGTATTACCAATTTGAATACTGTCAAAACCAATTTTGAGGAAAGATTAATTCAAGCAAAATATTCACATGCACTGTTGGCTCAACTCACCTCCATGTAGAAGGAACTCGAAGAATCTATGCTCAATATTATTGCTAATTTCAACAAGTTGAAAAATCAAATCCCAAATACCGCTCAGCTAACTCTGAAATATCTTAAATGATTCTTTGTTAATGCTCAGTTAGTGGAGGTAATATTTTTGGGTAGATGAGAAACAACAAGATAATTGGCACATGCATAGTCTTTAGTCCTAAAAGTCAAAGATGACTTGATTATTACATATAAAATAATGAAATATCTCAATAAAACCAAAGTAGGTTGTCTTTCTCTAGAGTCCTCCAGCTCATCAACTTTAACTACAATGGACCCCATGGTGTAGAAGATGGCCATTGAAGTGTTGGATTTGAAGAAGAAACTATCACAAGCCACACTCAAGGTCTTGATTAGTATTAGATGAAAGACTCTTTGTAAAATTTTGTAGAGTTCTTGAAGAAAGATTAGATTGAACCATACATATCATAGGAAGCTAAATAATTTTTCATGATTTTTAGTTTAGGTACATTTTTGTAATGTAAAATTAATGTTTGAGGTATCTTTCTGTGTGTACATGTTTAAACTTTAGTTTAGCACAAGTCCTAAGTCAAATAGGACTTGACTTATGAAAAAGTCATACCTAGTTATAATTTTTCCTAGTTTTTCTCATAGCCCCTAACATATATATATATATATATATATATATATGAGGGTTCTTTTTACAAATAGGATACTTTAACTTTATGCAACTAGATTATACCGAAGTGAAGAGTAAAAGGAAATTTTTCAGTTCAGTTGTAATTCTTGCCACTTAAAAAGTAGAGCAGCTTTGACATTCAAACTTTGAGTTGAGTTCATTTTGTTTCTTCATGGGAATGTCTTTATACATCAGTCTTTTTATAGGATCAAATCTGATTGAGTAAAATCAGCATGTAGCAATGTTGTTGGAGAGTAGAGTAAATTTAGTCTTTTTAGACTTTGTGTTACATTTGAAAAATTGCAAAGTAGAATTTGTGAGTAGATAACGATTCGAAGAATTTGAGTTTTGTTTTGTTATCATAGTTAAAGTTTATTAATTTATATGTAAATAGAAATATAAATAATTTCATATTGGGTTACAAAGGCTATTGCTAAGAAAGGTTGATAGAATAGTAATGTACAAAAGACTTTGGGCTTTATTACTTTTTACTCATCCCAAGAAGCAATGAAAGAATTTGTTCTTTTATAGAAACTTTTCTTCATATTAGCTATAAATTTCGTTCATATACTCCTAGCTTGGTTTTTATGAACTTACTAATTTTTTAAAAATATTATTGCTCTTAATTGTAATATATTTTTCTAAAAAAACAAAAAAGGATAATCATCTATTTAAAGAAAAATGAGAATGGGATGGTGTAACACCCAAGCTTAGAATCAGATTTGAAGTTAGAATTTAGTTTAAAGTTGTTTGGAGAAATATGTAAAGGGGACTCTTTTGCTATAAATAAGAGATATTTAATCTCACACATTATGGCTGAAACCACCATTTACAAAATTTTCAAACAACAATTTTTGGTGACTTTGCTGGGATACGAGAATGCAACTAAGGCACTTCATAGTTTGGTTGAAGTATTCCTTGTTCCTTATCATTGGTATTTATTATTGTTGATCTACGCTTGTTTCAAGTTTTACTTTCATAGAACAAAGCTAAAAACATAGAAGAAGAAGTCAAAACGTTATTGATCCTATTTTTAAGTTTCTATAGAAGCACAATTTTCACTTGCTTCCTCCTAAAGCATATTCTCCTCTTCAAATGACAATATTTTTTCTACCTACAAATCGAAGGTCTTGTACACTAGGAGAATATTTTATTCTCAATAGAACTTTTTTCATACCCTATGTAAAAAGGTATGTAAACCCACCATATCAACTAGTACAACCAGTAATCATGGATTCTCTAGGTCATCAAGGTGCTCACAGTTCTTGGGATTAAAATTTTAGACTTCTCAATTTGACACAACCACTTCAACCGCTCTACCAAGGACCATGGAAGAACATTCCTAAGTTCTATGGGGATGGAAAATAGCATCGATATGAACATATTGTAGCTTTCTATATTACATGTGGAATTCTTGGTGTTGAACATGAGGATGTCTTAGTTAGAGTTTTTGATGAGAAATTACAAGGTGCTACAACATATTGGTTCTATCACTTGGCACTACAAACTATTACCACTTGGGATATTGTCAAAACCCATTTTGAGAAAATATTAGAGATAGAAAAAGATTCACATGCACTGTTGGCTCAACTCACCTCAATGTGGAAGGAGCTCGGAGAATCCATGCTAAAGATTATTGCTAATTTCAACAAGTAGAAGAATAAAATCCCAAATACCGCTCAGCTAACTCTAAAATATATTAACTGATTCTTTGTTAATGCTTAGTTAATGGAGGTAATATTTTTGGGTAGATGAGAAACTACAAGAGAACTGGCACATGGATAGTGTTTTATCCTAGAAGTCAAAGATGACTTGATTATTACATAGAAAATAAAGAAATATCCCAACAAAACCAAAGTAGATTGGCTTTGTCTAGAGTCCTCCAACTCATTATCTTCAACTACAATGCATCCCATGGTGTAGAAGATGGCCATTGAAGTGTTAGATTTGAAGAAGCAACTATCGCAAGCCACACTCAAGGTATTGATTAGTCTTAGATGAAAGCCTCTTTGTAAAATTTTGTAGAGTTCTTGAAGAAAGATTAAATTGAACCACACATATCATAGGAAGATAAATAATTTTTCATGTTTTTTAGTTTAGGTACATTTTTGTAATGTATAATTAATGTTTGAGGTATATTTTTGTACCTACATATTTACACTTTAGTTTAGCACAAGTCCTAAGTCAAATAGGACTTGACTTATGAAATAGTCATACCTAGTTATAATTTATCCTAGTTTTTCTCATAGCCCCTCACACACACACACACACACACACACACACATATATATATATATAAGGGTTCTTTTTACAAATACGATATTTTAACTTTATGCAACTAGATTATACCGAACTGAAGAGTAAAAGGAAATTTTGAGTTTTGTTGTAATTTTTGTAAATACAATAAGAAAGTAGAGCATCTTCGGCATTCAAACTTTGAGTTGAATTCATTTTGTTTCTTGGTGAGAATGTCCTTATACATCAGTCTTGTTATAAGATTGAATCCGATTGAGTAAAATCAACGTATAGAAATGTTGTTGGAGAGTAGAGTAAATTTAATCTTGTATACTCTGTCTTACATTCCAAAAATTGTAAAGTAGAATTTGTGAGCAGATAATGATTTGAAGAATTTGAGTTTTGTTTTGTTATCATAGTAAAAGTTTATATTATTGTATGTAAATATCAATATAAATAATTGGAGATTTATTTTATTATCTTGGCAAAATTTCATATTGGGTTACAAAGGCTATTGATAAGAAATGTTGATATAATAGTAATGTACTAAAGACTCTAGGCTTTATTACTATTTACTCATCCCAAGAAGCAATGCAAGAATTTGTTCTTTTATAGAAACTTTGCTTCATATTAGCTATAAATTTCGTTCATATACTCATAGCTTGTTTTCTGACGAACTTAGTAGTTTTTTAAAAACATTGTTGCTTTCTAAAAAAAGAGAAGGAAAACCATCTATTTATAGAAAAATGAGAATGGGATGGTGTAATACCCAAGCTTAGAATCAGATTTAAAGTTAGAATTTAGTTTAAAGTTTTTTAGCGAAATATGTAAAGGGGACTCTTTTGTTATAAATAAAAGATATTTAATCTCACACATTACGGCTGAAATCACCATTTACAAAATTTTCAACAAACAATTTTTGGTGACTTTGCTAGGATACGAGAATGAAACTAAGGCACTTCATAGTTTGGTTGAAGTATTCCTTGTTCCTTATCATTGGTATTTGTTATTGTTGATCTACGCTTGTTTCAAGGTTTACTTTCGTAGAACAAAGCTAAGAACATGGAAGAAGAAGTCAAAACGTTATTGATCCTATTTTTAAGTTTCTATAGAAGCACAATTTTCACTTGCTTCCTCCTAAAGCATATTCTCCTCTTCAAATGACAATATTTTTTCTACCTACAAATCGAAGGTCTTGTACACTAGGAGAATATTTTATTCTCAATAGAACTTTTTTCATACCCTATGTAAAAAGGTATGTAAACCCACCATATCAACTAGTACAACCAGTAATCTTGGATTCTTTAGGTCATCAAGGTGCTCAGAGTCCTTGGGGTTAGAATTTTGGCCCTCTCAATTCAACACAACCACTTCAACCGCTCTACCAAGGATAATGGAAGAACATTCCTAAGTGCTATGAGGATGGAAAATAGCATCCATATGAACATATTGTAGCTTTCTATATTACATGTGGAATTCTTGGTGTTGAACATGAGGATGTCTTAGTTAGAGTTTTTGATGACAAATTGTGAGGTACCACAATAGATTGGTTTTATTACTTGGCACTACAAACTATTACCAATTGGGATAGTATCAAAACCCATTTTGAGGAAAGATTCAAGATAGAAAAATATTCACATGCACTGTTGGCTCAACTCATCTCAATGTGGAAGGAGCTCAGCGAATCTATGTTTAAGATTATTGCTAATTTCAAAAAGTTGAAGAATAAAATCCCAAATACCACTCACCGAACTCTAAAATATCTTAAATGATTCTTTTTTAATGCTCAGTTAATGGAGGTAATATATTTGGGTAGATGAGCAACTACAAGAGAATTGGCACATGCATAGTCTTTAGTCCTAGAAGTCAAAGATGACTTGATTATTACATAGAAAATAAGGAAATATCCCAACAAAACCAAACTAGGTTGGCATTCTCTAGAGTCCTCCAACTCATCATCTTCAACTACAATGGATCCCATGGTGTAGAAGATGGCCATTGAAGTATTCAATTTGAAGAAGAAACTATCACAACCCACACTCAAGGTCCTGATTAGTCTTAGATGTAAGCCTCCTTGTAAAATTTTGTAGAGTTCTTGAAGAAAGATTAGATTGAACCATACATATCATAGGAAGCTAAATAATTTTTTATGTTTTTTAGTTTAGGTACATTTTTGCAATTAATAATTAATGTTTAAGGTATCTTTTTTTATGTACATGTTTACACTTTAGTTTAGCACAAGTCCTAAGTCAAAAGGGACTTGACTTATGAAAAAGTTATAGCTAGTTATAATTTTTCCTAGTTTTTCTCATAGCCCATCACATATAAATATATAATGGTTCTTTTTATAAATAGGATACTTTAACTTTATGCAACTATATTATACTGAAGTGAAGAGTAAAATGAAACTTTGAGTTCAGTTGTAATTCTTGCAAATTCAATAAAAAAGTAGAGCATCTTCGACATTCAATTTTTGAGTTGAATTCATTTTGTTTCTTGGTGAGAATGTCCTTATACATCAGTCTTGTTATAGGATCGAATATGATTGAATAAAATCAACATGTAGAAATGTTGTTGGAGAGTAGAGTAAATTTAGTCTTGTAGACTTTGTGTTACATTTCAAAAATTACAAAGTAGAATTTGTGAGTAGATAACGATTTGAAGAATTTGAGTTTTTTTTGGTTGTCATAGTAAAAATTTTCTAAAGACTCTGGGCTTTATTACTATTTACTCATCCTGAGAAGCAATTAAACAATTTTTTCTTTTCTAGAAACTTTTCTTCATATTAGCTATAAATTTCGTTCCTATACTCCTAGCTTGTTTCTCACAAACTTACTAGTTATTTAAAAATATTGTTGCTCTTAATTGTAATATATTTTTCTAAAAAAAGAAAAAAAGATAACCATCTATTTATAGAAAAATGAGAATGGGATTGTGTAACACCTAAGCTTAGAATCATATTTGAAGTTAGAATTTAGTTTAAAGTTTTTTAGTGAAATCTGTAAAGGGGACTATTTTGTTATAAATATGATATTTTTAATCTCACATTATGGCTGAAACCACCATTTACAAAATTTTCAACCAGCAATTTTTGGTGACTTTGTTGGGATACGAGAATGCAACTAAGGCAATTCATAGTTTGGTTGAAGTATTCCTTGTTCCTTATCATTGGTATTTGTTATTGTTGATCTACGCTTGTTTCAAGGTTTACTTTCGTAGAACAAAGCTAAAAACATGGAAGAAGAAGTCAAAGCATTATTGATCCTACTTTTAAGTTTCTATAGAAGCAAAATTTTTAATTGCTTCCTCCTAAAGCATATTCTCCTTTTCAAATGATAATATTTTTTCTACCTACAAATCGAAGGTCTCGTACACTAGGAGAATATTTTATTCTAAGAAGACCTTTTGTCATACCTTAAGTAAAAAGGTATGTAAACCCACCATATCAACTAGTACAACCAGTAATCATGGATTCTCTAGGTCATCAAGGTGCTCACAATCCTTGGGGTTAGAATTTTAGCCCTCTCAATTTGACACAACCACTTCAACTGCTCTAACATGGATCATTGAAGAACATTACTAAGTTCTATGAGGATGGAAAATAGCAACCATATGAACATATTGGAGCTTTCTATATTACATGTGGAATTATTGGTGTTGAACATGAGGATGTCTTAGTTAGCATTTTTGATGAGAAATTACAAGGTACTACAACAGATTGGTTCTATCACTTAGCACTACAAACTATTACCATCTCGGATACTATCGAAACATATTTTGAGGAAAGATTCAAGTTAGGAAAAGATTCACATGCACTATTGGCTCAACTTACCTCAATGTGGAAGGAGCTCAGAGAATCTATGCTCAAGATTATTGCTAATTTCAGCAAGTTGAAAAATAAAATCCCAAATACCCCTCAGCTAACTTTGAAATATCTTAAATGGTTCTTTGTTAATGCTAAGTTAACGGAGGTAATATTTTTGGGTAGATGAGCGACTACAAGAGAATTGTAAAATGCATAGTCTTTAATCCTAGAAGTTAAAGATGACTTGATTATTACATAGAAAATAAGGAAATATCACAACAAAACCAAACTAGGTTGGCGTTCTCTAGAGTCCTCCAACTCGTCATCTTGAACTACAATGGATCCCATGGTGTAGAGGATGACCATTTAAGTGTTGGATTTGAAGAAGCAACTATCACAAGCCACACTCATTGTCTTGATTAGTCTTAGATGTAAGCCTCTTTGTAAAATTTTGTAGAGTTCTTGAAGAAAGATTAGATTGAACCATACATATCATAGGAAGCTAAATAATTTTTCATGTTTTTTTGTTTAGGTACATTTTTTGTGATGTATAATTAATGTTTGAAGTATCTTTCTGTATGTACATGTTTACACTTTAGTTTAGCACAAGTCCTAAGTCAAATAGGACTTGACTTATAAAGAAGTCATAGCTAGTTATAATTTTTCCTAGTTTTTCTCATATCCTTTCACATATATGTATATATGAGGGTTCTTTTTATAAATAGGATACTTTAACTTTATGTAACTAGATTATATTGAAGTGAAGAGTAAAATGAAACTTTGAGTTTAGTTGTAATATTTGCAAATTCAATAAAAAAGTAGAGCATCTTCGGCATTCAAACTTTGAGTTGAATTCATTTTGTTTCTTGGTGAGAATGTCCTTATACATCAATCTTGTTATAGGATCAAATCTGATTGAGTAAAATCAACGTGTAGAAATGTTGTTGGAGAGTAGAGTAAATTTAGTCTTGTAGACTTTGTGTTACATTTCAAAAACTACAAAGTAGCATTTGCGAGTAGATAACGATTTAAAGAATTTGAGTTTTGTTTTGTTATCATAGTAAAAGTTTATTAATTTGTATTTAAATAGCAATACAAATAATTTGAGCTTTATTTTATTATCTTGGCGAAATTTCATATTGGGTTACAAAGGCTATTGATAAGAAAGATTGATAGAATAGTAATGTACTAAAGACTCTGGGATTTATTACTATTTACTCATCTGAAGAATCAATATAAGAAATTGTTCTTTTATAGAAACTTTGCTTCATATTAGCCATAAATTGTGTTCATATACTCCTAGCTTGTTTCTTACAAACTTAGTACTTTTCTAAAAATATTGTTGCTCTTAATTGTAATATATTTTTCTAAACAAAGAAAAAAGCATAACCATCTATTTATAGAAAAATGAGAATGGGATGGTGTAACACCCAAGCTTAGAATTAGATTTTAAGTTAGAATTTAGTTTAAAGTTGTTTAGAGAAATATGTGAAGGGGACCCTTTTATTATAAATAAGTGATATTGAATCTCACACATTATGGCTCAAACCACCATTTACAAAATTTTCAACCAAGAATTTTTGGTGACTTTGCTGGGATACGAGAATGCAACTAAGGCACTTCATAGTTTGGTTGAAGTATTCCTTGTTCCTTATCATTGGTATTTTTTATTGTTGACGTACGCTTGTTTCAAGGTTTAATTTCATAGAACAAAGCCAAAAACATGGAAGAAGAATTCAAAGCATTATTGATCCTACTTTTAAGTTTCTATAGAAGCAAAATTTTGACTTTCTTCCTCCTAAAGCATATTCTCCTCTTCAAAGGACAATAATTTTTCTACCTACAAATCGAAGGTCTCGTACACTAGGAGAATATTTTATTCTAAGTAGACCTTTTGTCATACCCTAAGTACAAAGGTATTTAAACCCACCATATCAACTAGTACAACCAGTAGTCATGGATTTTCTAGGTCAACAAGGTGCTCACCATCCTTGGGGTTAGAATTTTAGCCCTCTCAATTTAACACAACCACTTCAACCACTCTAACAAGGATCACGGAAGAACATTCCTAAGTTCTATGGGGATGGAAAATAGAATCCATATGAAGATATTTTAGCTTTCTATATTACATGTGGAATTCTTGGTGTTGAACGTGAGGATATCTTAGTTAGAGTTTTTGATGCGAAATTACAAGGTGCTACAACAGATTGGTTCTATCACTTGGCAATGCAAACTATTACCAATTGGGATACTCTCAAAACCCATTTTGAGGAAAGATTCAAGGATTCACATGCACTGTAGGCTCAACTCACCTCAATGTGGAAGGAGCTCAGAGAATCTATGCTCAAGATTATTGCTAATTTCAACAAGTTGAAGAATCAAATCCCAAATACTTCTCAGTTAACTCTAAAATATCTTAAATGATTCTTTGTTAATGCTCAATTAATGGAGGTAATATTTTTAGGTAGATTTGCAACTACAAGAGAATTGGCATGCATAGTCTTTAGTTCTAGAAGTCAAAGATTACTTGATTATTACATAGAAATAAGAAAATATCTCAACAAAACCAAAGTACATTGGCTCTCTCTAGAGTCCTCCAACTCATCATCTTCAACTACAATGGATCCTATGGTGTAGAAGATGGCCATTGAAGTGTTGGATTTGAAGAAGCAACTATTAAAAGCCGCACTCAAGGTCTTGATTAGTCTTAGATGAAAGCCTCTTTGTAAAAAATTTTAAAGTTGTTGAAGAAAGATTAGATTGAACCATACATATCATAGGAAGCTAAATAATTTTTCATGTTTTTAAGTTTAGGTACAATTTTTTAATGTATAATTAATTTTTGAGGTGTCTTTTTGTATGTACATGTTTACACTTTAGTTTAGCACAAGTCCTAAGTCAAATAGGACTTGACTTATGAAAAAGTCATAGCTAGTTATAATTTTTCCTACTTTTTCTAATAGCCCCTCACATATATATATGAGGGTTCTTTTTAGGAATATGATACTTTAACTTTATGCACCTAGATTATACCGAAGTGAAGAGTAAAATGAAACTTTGAGTTTAGTTGTAATTCTTGCAAATTTAATAAAAAAAGCAGAGCATCTTCGACATTCAAACTTTGAGTTGAATTCATTTTATTTCTTGGTGAGAATTTCCTTATACATCAGTCTTGTTATAGGATCGAATCTGATTGAGCAAAATCAACGTGTAGAAATATTGTTGGAGAGTAGAGTAATTTAGTCTTGTATACTTTGTGTTACATTTCAAAAATTACAACGTAGAATTTGTGAGTAGATAATGATTTGAAGAATTTGAGTTTTGTTTTGTTATCATAGTAAAAGTTTATTAATTTGTATGTAAATAGAAATATAAATAATTTGAGCTTTATTTTATTATCTTGGCCAATTTTCATATTGGGTTAAAAAGGCTATTGATAAGAAACGCTAACAGAATAGTAATGTGCTAAAGACTCTGGGCATTATTACTATTTACTCATCCCAAGAACCAATGAAAGAATTTGTTCTTTATAGAAACTTTGCTTCATATTAGCTATAACTTTCGTTCATATACTCCTAGCTTGTTTCTTACGAACTTAGTAGTTTTTAAAAATAATGTTTCTCTTAATTGTAATATATTTTTCTAAAAAAACAAAAGAATAACCATCTATTTATAGAAAAATGAGAATGGGATGGTGTAACACCCAAGCTTAGAATCAGATTTAAAGTTAGAATTTAGTTTAAAGTTGTTTAGAGATATATGTAAAGGGGACTCTTTTGTTATAAATAACAGATATTTAATCGCATACATTATAGCTGAAACCACCATTTACAAAATTTTCAAACAATAATTTTTGGTGAATTTGCTCGGATATGAGAATGTAGCTAAGGCACTTCATAGTTTGGTTGAAGTATTCCTTGTTCCTTATCATTGTTATTTGTTATTGTTGATCTACGCTTGTTTAAAGTTTTACTATCGTAGAACAAAGCTAGAAACATGGAAGAACAAGTCAAAGCGTTATTGATTCTACTTTTAAATTTCAATAGAAGCACAATTTTGACTTGCTTCCTCCTAAAGCATATTCTCCTCTTCAAAGGACAATAATTTTTCTACCTGCAAATCAAAGGTCTCGTACACTAGGAGAATATTTTATTATAAGTAGACCTTTTGTCATACCCTAAGTACAAAGGTATGTAAACCCAAAATATCAACTAGTACAACCAGTAATCATGGATTCTCTAGTTCGTCAAGGTGCTCACAGTCCTCGAGGTTCAAATTTTAGCCCTCTCAATTTGACACAACCACTTCAACCGCTCTAACAAGGATCATGGAAGAACATTCCTAAGTTATATGGGGATGGAAAATTGCATCCATATGAACATATTGTAGCTTTCTATCTTACATGTTGAATTCTTGGTGTTGAACATGAGGATGTCTTTGTTAGAGTTTTTGATGAGAAATTACAAGGTGCTACAACAGATTGGTTCTATCACTTGGCACTACAAACTATTACCAATTTGGATACTATCAAAACCCATTTTGAGGAAAGATTCAAGCTAGCAAAAGATTCACATGCACTGGTGGCTCAACTCACCTCAATGTGGAAGGATCTTGGAGAATCTATGCTCAATATTATTGCTAATTTCAAGAAGTTGAAGAATCAAATCCCAAATACCGCTCAGCTTACTCTGAAATATCTTAAATGATTCTTTGTTAATGCTTAATTAATGGAGGTAATATTTTTGGATAGATGAGAAACTACAAGAGAATTGGCACATGCATAGTCTTTAGTCCTAGAAGTCAAAGATGACTTGATTATTACATAGAAAATAAGGAAATATCCCAACAAAACCAAAGTAGGTTGGCTTTCTCTAGAGTCTGCCAACTCATCATCTTTAACTACAATGTATCCCATGGTGTAGAATATGGCCATTGAAGTGTTGCATTTGAAGAAGAAACTATCACAAGCATCATGTTCTCCACCATATAAGGACATTCCACACATGACTTACCCAAATAATGCTAACATTTATGTGGCTATTAATCAGGCCATGTTGCCGCCTCCACCAGAGAGCCTAGCTCTTGAATCTCCACCTTAAAATTCATTAGTGGGGTACTTCAAGGTAGAGCAAAGTGATCTTATACTTTATGAAGAAGATGCTACAATACTTTTCAAGAGCATGGAGAAGAAGAATTGCGTGACTACTATGAGGTACATGCATTTTGAAGAAATTTAGTAGGCAATGAAGGAAAACATTAATATGGTTCTTACACATTCTCAATGATATCTCAATCATCCTAAAGATGATGGGGTAAAGAATAAGGATACCCCTCAACTTTCGGTCACTATTGCAAAGAGGTTAATTCGTTTTCTAGTTATACTTAAGAATACAATGGAAGATAGCCAAGTAAATACATGTGCTTAACCTTATACTTCTTCAAATTTAGTAAAATTCAATGCTCTGAATCCCAAACCTCAATCTTAAATTCCCTCATATTATTTGACAAGCTCATATCAAGCCTTTGATATAATATACCATGCTAAGAAGACAAAAATCTAAACATTTGAGGTAGAATACTTGCAATCCAACCCAAACTAGTTTGATAGGTTGGTTAAGTTTGAGAAAGATAAGGATACTCATCCTATTTCAGCTCTTCTTAGAGTATGGTTGTTTAATTTGAGCCCAAGAATCTACCCAATAGCCTTGTCACTATTCCACCATATGTCCTAGAAAATATAGAACCTTTCTATATTTCCTTATTAATTATTGGTTTCAAGTTGGGTAATTGTTTATTTAGATTTTATAGCTTTAAATATTGTCATGTCCCTCAAGGTATATAACACCCTAGATTTAACCTTGATGAAAACTTTTGGTAATTATTAGTCCATAGAAAATACACAAGTCCTTATGTTTTGATTCTTTTTATTTTTATTCCAAAAAAAATATAATAATTTCTTCTAAGACAAAGATGTCTAATAATGACTAAATATTTCTCTTAATGTCCAATAATATTTCATGATTCCTTTTGTTTAGAGATTTTCCAAGCATAAAATAAAATAGAATCCTGATTTATGTTACCATTACCTAAGCAATATGGTGAGCGTTAAGCAAGGTTGGCATAATTGACAATTATCCAGCCACTCTACTCTAACTTATAGTTTCTTTGGTTCTTTTATGGAAGTAAGTAGCAGACTGTGTAAGTTGGTGCACCCAAATGGTCATGAATATAGCTTTGGAAAGGATATCAAGTAATTATTTGACACATAAATTTTTCACTATTACTTCTCTTCTTTTTTTTTTTTTCTTTTTTTACTTGTGTGCTTGGCATACTAACATTATTGCTTGGGCTAATTGATCAGTCTTTCCTTTGGGGAAACAAGACGCCATAACCCTCAGATCTGTTAGCCCATGCAGAAAATAACAAACTGGAGTCTCCGTTAGCAGCAAATAGAAAAAATAATGTAAAGAATGGCAATCTGAATATAATGTGTATTCAAATAAAAAAACTGCACATTCAAAATAAAATAAACAAGTAGATATAAAGAGGAGGCAAAAATAGTTGTAAATTGTTATACAAAACTATCGGAACAGAAAAACCTAATAAATAAACTAATGAAAAATTAATCTAAATAAAACTAAACCTATGAAGAGATATTAACATCCCCACCTTAAACTGAAGGGGTTAAGTCGAGCATGTCTCTGAACTTCTCAAACTTTTCTCTGCCCAAAGCCTTGGTAAGAATATCTGCTGGTTGATCTATAGTGGGGCAATATTTAAGGTATATGGTGCCATCTTTCACATAATGCCAAATCAAATGAAACTTTGTATTGATGTACTTGGTGTGATCATAAAATACTGAATTTTTAGCCATCTTGATAGCAGATTGATTGTCAATTAAGAGTGGAGTTGATGAAATCTGTGGTGTCTGCAAGTCTTCAAGAATTCTTTGAAACCATAAGATTTCCTGAGTTGCTTCAAAGACAGCCATATATTCAGCTTTAGAAGAAGAGGTGGCCAGAACAGATTGCTTTTTAGATCTCCAAGAGATGACAACATATCCAAGATACATTAAATACTCAGATGTATATTTTCCATCTGTGGAATCACCTGAATAATCAGAATCAAAATAGCCAACCAAAGAAAATTGGTTTGTCTTGGATTATTTGAGCCCATAGTGTTGAGTACTTTGCAAATAGCGAAGAATGCGCTTGGCAGCTAACCAATGAGTTTTTCTAGGTTGTTGCATAAACCTTGAAAGAACTCCAACAACAAAAGAAATATTCGGACGGGTAGTTGTAGCATAAATCAAACTACCAATAAGTTTCCTATAGATAGTTGCATCAACCAATGCTAAAGGGTCATCTGAAGAGAGCTTAAGATTTTGCTTCATAGTAGTACTAAGGGGTTTACAATCAGCCATGCCAAACTTATGCAAAAGTTCACCAATATATTTTTGTTGGGTGATAAAAATGAAATGAGGTGTTTGAGTTACCTCAATACCCAAATAGTAATGAAGATGGCCCACATCAGTCATATCAAAACCTTGCTTGAGTTGCTCTTTCACATTTTGAATATTATTCTCATCAGGACCAGTGATAAATAAATCATCCACATAAACAACAACATAGACAATAATCTTATCAAGTTTTTAACAAAAAGTGTGGCATCATCAAATTCAAAATGCTGGAATTTCAACTTTAAGAGATACTCGGTAAGTTTTTCATACCAGGCTCGAGGAGGTTGTTTCAAACCATATAATGATTTGACAAGCTTGCATACCTGATGTTCTTTTCCATTGACTATATACCCATCTGGTTGAGTGATATAAACTGATTATTTCAGATCACCATTTAAGAATGTTGTTTTAACATCCATTTGGTGAATTTTCCACCCATATTGAGTTGGAAGGGCCAACAAAGCATGAATGGTGGTCCATTTTGCTGTAGGTGCAAAGGTTTCATCATAATCTATGCCCTCCTTTTAAGAATAACCTTTTCCAACAAGTCGGGCTTTGTGTTTGTCAAGTGCACCAGCTGCTTTATATTTTTTCTTGAAAATCCACGTGCAGCCAATAGGTTTACAACCCAGTGGAGGGTCAACCAACTGCCATGTGCCATTTTTCAAAAGAGCATCATAGTTATCTTGCATAGCTTTCCTCCATACTATAATATTTCTGGCTTCATTATAGGATCATGGTTCAAAGTCAATTATGAGATTGAGTTCACCAATGGTCTCCAAGTTATCTACACTATTGGTTTGAGCTTGGAGCCTTGCTTTGTAAGAGCTTCTTGTACCTGTTTTACCTATTTTATCAGGTCTTAAATCTTCAATGTTTGTTGGACTTATTTTGCCTACTTCTGAAAAGACTTTGGTTGCACAAAAGATGTGACCATTTCATTACTAGATGTTGTATTAGTGGTTAATAATTCCGAGAATTCAAGCTCATCATGATGGGATTCTTCTTGGTCATTTATTGATGGAGGAACATGAATTAGATCACTTGGAGATATAAATTCTATATGTGGAATCTCACAAGAGTTTTCTATCAAAGGAGAAAAATTTGTAATTGTATCAAGCTGTTTGAATTTACATTCATCATTTTCAGCAATGTTGGAGGTTTCAACAAATACAACATCACATGTAATAAAGAAAGTTTTGTTGACTTCATCATACAACTGATATGCTTTGGAAGATTCTGAATAACCAAGAAAAATACACTTAATACTGTGATGTTGTAACTTACTTCTTTTGTCCTTTGGAATTAAAGCATAGCAAGTGGAACCAAAAATGTGAAGATGTCGAACAAAAGGAGGATATCCAAACCACACTTAATATGGAATAGATTGGTGTAATGCATATGATGGAGATCTATTACGAAGATAAATTTCAGTTCTTGCTACTTCAGCCCAAAAATGTAATTTGATTCCTTTAAAATATAACATTGCACGAACCATATTCATGATAGTTCTATTCATTCGTTCAACAACACCATTTTGTTGAGGATTACCTGGAATAGTAAGATGATGTTGGATCTCATTTTGACATAGATAGTCCTCAAAAATTAGAGAAGTAAATTCTGCATCATTATCTGTTCAAAGAGTACCGATTTGAGATTGAGCTTGTTTTTCAATAATAGCACGAAACCTTTTAAAAATTTCAAAAGATTCTGATTTTTGCTGCAAGAAATAAATCCAAGTCATGCGACTTTAATCATCAATAAACAACATGAAACACTTAGATCGTCCCGCAGAATTTACTGGTAAAGACCCACATAAATTAGAATGAATAAGCTGCAATTTTCTTTGTGCTCTCCAAGTGGAGCGAGGAAAAGAACTTATATGTTGCTTGGCAAGAATACATGCTTCACATTTTTCAATTGTTTTAGGCAAAATAGGTAAGCCATCAACACAATTCTTGTGCAAGATATGAATGTTATCATAACCAATATGCCCAAGTCTTGCATGCCATAAAAGAATAGGAGATAGACTACCTTCTTTAGTAAGATATGCAAAAATTTTAGAAAAAGAAGTGTCATTTAGTTTCAATAATCTCCCATCCTCACATCCAGTGAATACAACTTGATTATTTGATTGTTTTCTAACAACAACTTGCCCATCTTTTAACAGAATAGAGTAGCCTCATTGTCAAATCAATACTTGTGATAACAAATTACGTTGCAATTTAGGAATAAATAATACATCATGAAGCACAAAGTCTAGAAGATTAGGCAACTTAAATCGAAAAGTTCCTTTTCCAATGGGTTTGAGACTTGATTTATCAGCTAAATAAATTGGACCGCATGCACTTTCATGAAATTCCTCAAAGTAATCACGCTAAAATGTAATATGTTGTGTGGCTCTAGTATCTAAGATCCAAGAAACATACCATGAGAAATTAGATGCAAAGTCAAAAACAGAAAGCACATATTGATCACCATCACTATCACAAGCAAATTGGGTTGCTCTTGGAATTTTATCATCTGAATGTTTATCATCATTATAAACTTTTGTTTTATCTTTTTACTTAAAAGTATTTTCTTTAAAACTTTCTATCTTATCCCATGACAACTTGCATTCATGTGCTTCATGACTTCCTTTTCTACCACATCTTTTTCAATATAAATGTTTCCTATCATTTTGATTATCATTTTTCCTCAATTGACCTCTACCTTTTCCTCTATCATTATAACCTCCTCTTGAAGAGCTCTTAATTAGAGGTTTTTCTTGGTGAGAAAAACAATCATTTTCATTAGTATTATCTATTTTCCTTCCAAAAGCTTTTTCACGTTTAGCCAACTTTTCAACCAATAAATCAAATGTAATGGTTTTCAATTGGTTACTTGCTTGAAGGGACTCTAAATAAGTAGAATGTGTTGGATTCTGTAGAAAGCTACAATCTTCAAATGCTTCACATAAAAATATACTCTAAACTCCAAATCCCTGATACCACTGTTAGCCCACGTAGAAAATAACAATTTGGAATCTCTACTAGCAGCAAATAGAAAAAAGGAAAGAATGGCAATCTAAATATAATTTGTATTCAAATAAAAAAACTTTACATTCAAAATAAAATAAACAAGCAGATATAAAGAGAGGCAAAAACAGTTGTAAACTGTTATACAAAACTACAGGAACAGAAAAACCTAATAAATAAACTAACAAAAAATTAATCTAAATATTAATCTAAATAAAACTAAACCCGTGAAGAGATATTAACAAAATCTGCTCTACCACAATATTAATCTGGTTCATTTTGTATATAAAGGCCACTCAGTGAAAATGTTAATTGCTTTTTTTTTCTTTTCTTTTTTTTATATATCTAACTACTCAATGAATTCTATTTTATTCTTTTAATCCTATTATTGACATGGTATACAAAATTTCTAGCTTACACTACAACTTCTAGAAATGGATGCAAATTTACTTTATTGTTAGTATATATTCTCACTCTTGTAATTCCATTTGTTGTGGATTTTAATTACGTATAGTTCACCATTTACCCATTTATAAAATGTAAAAATCTAGTTCAAATTAGAAAAACTAATTATTTCTCTTTTGTTCATCGTACTTGATAAAGAAATTCAACAAGGAGAATATACATAAAAATGTCCAACCATACTGTAATATTCTCGCCTTACCCTTTAATATTTTCATACCTATTCTTATTATTATATGTAGAAATAGAAACTAAGAAAATAGAACATCTTTTTAACATCTCTATTTTCCCTTGGTTTTACTACAGGTTGAATACAAGTAATTGTCTATGATCACACGCAGATAGTAGAATTAATCTATACTTACAGCTCTCTTTCATTTCTTTTAAATTAAATTTCATAAACTAAATTTTATTTAACTCAGTACCAAGCCGATTGATAAAATGCTACTTCTAGTGTCAAGTCTAAACTATCTAGTAATTAGCATGCCAAATGCGTAACTCTTCTTCTTCTCATATTTAAACTTGGAATCCATTATTATGTGTATCCTTTTTATAGTAGACGGACTACTATATGGTTTACTCTTCTTTTGTCTAAACTCAAGTTAATAATTAAAATTATTTCAGAAATGGGCTCAATAAGTTCACATGTCTTTGCCAAAAATAAAACCTATGAAATGTAGTGAATGCTGAAACAAAGCAGGAAACAATTGCTCACATATTACACCAAGAAACTCCAAAAGAGAAATCATTAGGAAATATCTCTTAAGCTTCTTTATCCAAAGTAAACATATGCTCCCGAATGAGGGATGCCAATGGGCTCTTCATACATCATTAAGTATGTCTCAAATTACTCAAATATAATTAGATATTTTCCAATGGAAAAATACTCACAACGGCTTTTCCAATGGAAAAATATTAACAACGGCTTGCTCTCCACCCAAACATATTGGCATTATAGAGCCTCATATGGTCTAGCCAAACCCCCAAGCAAGCAAACTAATATAGACCCAAGTTAAATCCATTGGGTCTTCTCATATACCACGATAATTAAGGATAATTTTTGTTTAGAGGAGCTTGATTTCTTTTATAAACTCTATATGTTAATATGGCAGGTTTATTTATTAGCAAGTGCTTTGTAATTTGGTTTCTTTTTGGATTTCTATGGGTATTATTGCTGAACTGGCTTTTCTTGTTTAGTTTTGGGTGCCTTTGGCTTGTTGTTGCTATAAGGGACAACACCTTTGTTATGTTGCTTATAATATAAAAAACTATATATTAATAGAATGTGTATGTATAAATATTGTGTTTAGCTTTCAAAATCCCCAACACTACATTCTAAATCATAAAATTAAGCTCATCTTCAAAATTGATGCATTGAAATATCTAATTTTTAGTTTTAAAAATAATTCTCACCAGTAATAGGAAAAATGGATCATGTTAATAAGTGAAATTAACATAGAATAGATGTAAAAAATGAGTAAATAAAGAACATGTAATGACACATCAACTAATAGAAGTAAATTTAATAGATAAGCATTCATATGTTGTTGACTTTTCTTATGATTCTCTTTTTACTTTGGATGATTCAATACACCTGAAATTAAAATTTGATGGTTCATATACAAACAAAGGCTTAGGTAGAGAAATCCTCTTAATCCTTACAAAAAGTATGTACTTGTTTCCTTGATTCAAACACTATCACTTTGGTATATATTTTTTCAACAATCTTTTCAAAAGGGAAAAGGATATCTTCAATATGCTTTAGTCAATATAGAACCCATCCAAGGGAAACCATTACTACTATATTTATTAGCTATATTAGTTTCTTTGCCAACACTCCTTGATAACAATTGACTCAAAAGATTCAACACTACATTATATGTCATTTGGCATGGAAAATGTGTAAAACTGAGTTATTAATTACATGATATGATACATCAATTAATAGAAGTAGCTTTAGTAAGTAAACATCCTTATGCCATTGAAATTTATTGTGTCTTTTTTCACTTTGAATGATTCAAAACACTCTAAAATGCACTTCATGGTTTATATACAAACAAATGACTAAGTTGAAGAATTTAATCAGCCTTACAGGAACTATATATTGTTGTCTTTGTTGCAAACCCTAGTGGGATTAATTTAGGAATTGAAATTTGTAGAATATTTTTATATTATTTAGAATATCAATAAAAGTGGAGGTGAAAAATAATAGAAACAACTCCACAAAAATTTAACTACTCTATTTAAGCATTGGATCATAAGATGGACATATATATATATATATATATATATACACGTGCATTCACATACATATATACATATACAGACACCAAGATATTCCCATAAATAACCAACCAAGATAACTAACCAAGATAACCAACACTAACCAAGATAATCAACATTAACCTTAACTAATAAACATTTGAACACTTATTTCCCTTGAGGCATAAGTTTAGTGGAAAATTAGAGAAATAAATCTTTGGAAATCTTAATTACCCTATGTAACCACTAGATCATGAGATGGAAAACTCTTTCATAATGGAAATAATTGTTTGGCCTAAGAAATAAAATAATATTTCTATTACCTACGCTTCTTAGCTATTTGATCTTATATTTATTTTTTGGTTTAAGTTTACTAAAAAACTATAGAAACAAGTCTTCAAAAATATTAACTACCTTATATAATAATTGGAACATGAGATAGTTAACTCTTTCTCCTCTACATAATAACAACATTCTCCTATCTTCCCAGCATAATTTTCCACATGACATAATTTTAGTGGATTATTATAGAAATAAGTGGTTGGAAATATTTACTACTCTATGTGATTCTTACCTACTCTTATTAACCATTGGATCATTTATTTGTTAGTGACACAAGTTTAGATAAAAATTATAGAAACAACTCCTTGAAAATATTAACTAAGTTGTGTAAACATTGAATAACTAGATAGAGAACTCTTAAAAACTTAGTATTGTTGATTGGCCTTAAAAGATAAACAATATTTTTCTTACAAACCTTTTTTTAGCTATTGGACATCTTGTTTACCATTGGACATAATTTTATCGTAAAATGATAGAAATAATTCCTTGGGAATGTTAACTACTCTATTGAACAATTGGACCACAAGGTAGGCAACTCTTTGAAAATTGACACTATTCATTGACCTTAGAAATAAAATAAAACTTCTCTTACCTACCATTTTAAACTATTGGACTACTTATTTCAAACAATTAACTTTATCTACCTACCTACTATATATTTGAGTAATTTACATTTAGTGATTCAACTATTTATTTTGTTCTATTAATCATTTTTTTTTTAAATGTGCTCTCCTCTGTCTCATAGCCTTCACTTGTTAAGAGTAAAGAGTGTTTAGAATTTTTATGTTGTAAGGTTGTGATGATGAAAAGCTTGCAATGGATTGAGGAAAGTGTACACATGAGTTAATAATCCTTTCACTTTTGGATTCATCTTTTTCTATGTATTCACATTACAATGATATTCTATTTATTTATTTTGTTTCTCCCCTCTATATGGTGTTTTTTCTTTCCAATACATTTAATATTTTTTTTTAATAATTATATTATTAAACTTACATATGCTAACTCATCTCATGCATATGCAAAGGACAAAATAAAGGTGGGTTTGCAGTCATTTGATGTAGCAGACAACTAAACAGTCTTTTGCATTGGTTTATGTTTCTTTTTCATGTCACCATTGGCATTGCCACTCCTAGTGGAGCCAGATCTTATTATGACTTGATTATGCATAAATTTGTTGTAAATATCATACAACCAATTTTTCTACTAGATTCATCCGGCCAAATACTTAAATACTACATAATATATTGGTCCCATGTCTTGTGACCAATATTTATTTACTAATTGTTGCATAATGACCAATATTTATTTACTAATTGTTGCATAATGTGAAGAATTTGGTAGGATGAATCTACTGGAAACATTGGTTGCATGATATCTACAAGAGATTTATGGAGGTCATAATCAGATCCAGCTCAACTAGGAATGATCAACGTGATCTGGACAATGTCAAGGGAGATGAAAACCTAATTTATTGTAGAAGATGTTTATTGTAGAAGTGTGAAAAATATTCTAATTATATCCACCCCATCCTGATGGAGGAAATTTATTGTAAATAATTTTGAGAAAAACAATAACATTACATGAAGGGTCAAGATCAGCCTATGTGAGTCTTATAATGAATTAGTTTTACTCTATTGAAAATTTTAGTCTCTTATCTAGAATGATAGAATGTGCTATATTTTTTAGAAACAGAGAAGTATCATAGAATGTAATCCTAATTCTCAACCCACGTGGTCCAACCAGTTGGGTTCCATCCAAACAATGTTCTTCTCGTCTTGAATCTGGACAATCATAGGTGCATGAGCATAAGAAGGTTCTCTGTTGTCACTAATATGTTTGATCAGCTTCTTGAGAGAATTCTCAAAGGAGGAAAGATTCTTAGCACACCTCATCTAGTTGCAACCATCCTTCATCTCGTAGGCAAACATTATGGCAGACCAATCCTTCAAAACCTAAGAAGCTTATTCCTTTCCAAGTCCATGATAATGGAGACCTGCACAACAATGTTATAAAAAGTGAGTCTTCGAAAGGACTCAGTAAGGGCTGTGTTGTGGCCCTGATACCTATAATCATTCCTAATATTCTAGATATAACAAAGCACATTAGCAGAAAGAATAGACCAAAAGAGATTAGCTTCTTTATTAAGCCCATGAATAAAACTAGCAATAATTTCTATAGTATTAACACAATGAGGAATCAGAAAACCAAATAAAAGCCAGACTTCCTTAGCAATATGATAGTCAAAGAAGATATGCATGCAAGATTCTGGAACTTTACAGATAGAGCATAGATTAGGAGAAGACATATCTCTTCTAAGAGGAAGCCTATCAATAAACATTAACCATTTAAAGCATTTAACTTCAGGAGCAATGGGATTTTTCCACAACTTATTAAGAAACTTTTTCCATTGAGAAACATCCAAATTAGCATACCAGAGAGAATTAAGATGCAAGATAATAGAGTTATCAAAAGTAAGAAAAAAATAAACATTATGAGCTTTAATCTTATGGAGCAGAGTGTCATCCGGCCATTTAAAGAAAAGAAACCTGTGAGAATCAACATGACAATCTTTAGGAAGGTCAATATGTCTACAAGCGAGCTTGATTAATTTATAAGTTCTCTGCTAAGAAAGGGGTAGGTCAAACTTGTTACTAAACTCCTCCCAAGAGATAAAAGAATTATTCTCTAGAATGTCCATAAAACAAGAAATACCCTTACGAGCCCAAGATCTAGCAAAGCACCCCCTAGTGAGAGCAAGGGGTTCAGAGGAGTGAAGAAGATTCCACCAGATGGATCTTTTGCCATGCACCAAATAGTTAGAATGAAAATAAGTGTTAATCAATAACCTTCTAACCAATTCCCAAGCTTTCCAAATAAATTTAAAAACACAAGTACCTTGAACGGAGACAGGGAAGTTCCCAGCCACAATGTCACTAAAGGGAAGGGACTTCCAGGACTTAGCACTCTTAGGGACAACCCTTTGAATGTTTTTCCTAATCAAAATCTTCCAAGGTTCTTGCCCTTAAAGTGCATGAAAGATCCATTTAGCAGCAAGGGAGATACCTTGGGTTTTAATATCCTTAAGGCCAAGACCACCAAGCTTCTTATCAACAAAGCACCACTTCCACTTAACATAATATTTCTTACTACCCCCTTTGCCATCAGACCATAAGAATTGCCTGATGACCTTTTCAATTTCATAAATCTGATAGTTATGAAATATCCAGGCCGATTAATAATAAATGTTGTAGGATGAGAGGTTTTTTGGCACACTTGGACTCTATCAGCCAAGGAAAGAAACCTATTATTCTACTTATTCAAATTATTATCAATTTTTTCTCTAACCCAAAGCCACATATCTTTGAGAGAAGGAGATATGGAGAAAGGAACACTAAGATATCTAAACAATTCGTTAGGGCCACCCCATTGAAAACCAAACTGCCGGATTCAGTCAGGAGGATCATCCTTCCACCCAAGAAGGATGGATTTAGACTTTGATAACCTGGCCCCTTAGACCTCACGAAAGAATTTTAGTTTCTGATTGAGAGCATCAAAGTTTTGCCTATTGAGGTCAAGGAAAAGGGAAGTGTCATCAGAAAATTGAATGTTCAAGAGTTGAGAGTCATTGCAAAGGACCAAACCATTAACCCTTGGGGAAAGAGAGTCATCCCTCAGAAGATAGAAAAGAGCATCTGAAGCAATAACAAAGAGAGTAGGGGCTAAAGGGAATCCCTGTCTGATGGATCAAGAAAGGTTAATGGGTGGGGAGAGAGCACCATTAACCTCAACAAGAGAAGAAGTATCTTTGAATAAAACTTTAACAAGGTTACAAAATTCTCTAGGGAAGCCGAAGGCTTCCAGCATCATGATGATAAAACCCCATTCAACCCTATCATAGGCTTTTTCAAAGTCAAGGAGGAACATAGCAGAGTCTTGACCAGAAACTCTAGCCCATTCCATGGCCTCCCAGCTAGTAATCAGATTCTCAAGGATATACCTACCCTTGATGAAGCCAGTTTGGGTAGAACAAATGAGCTTAGGGGGAATTTTCTCAAGTCTGAAGGCAAGGAATTTGGCAAGAATTTTATAGGACACATTAAGGAGAGTAGTAGGTCTCCAATTTTTGATAAGGGCTTTGTCACCATCTTTAAGGATAAGTTAATGATCCCTTGATTAATATCACCACCTAAGGTCTCATTCTCAAAAAATTCCAAATATAATTCATGCAGGTCTTTGCTAATCCAGGCAATGTTAGATTTATAAAACTCAACAGGGAGACTATCTGGTCCAAGAGCTTTGTCATTTTTAAGAGAATTGATATCTCACTCAATCTCTCCAATTGAGATCCTTTGTTTGAGAAGAAGAGAGTCTTCAGCAGAAATCCTACACGGGATAATGCCCTTGCATCTAAGTCTCAAGTTTTTGGCATGGTCAGAGTCCTCAAAAGTAAAAAGGTTCTGATAAAAGAGGGAGAAAGCCTTGGTGATACTGCCAATATCAACAATTTCTTGGTTATCTATGATCAACCTATCCACTCTCTCCCTAGTGTTTTTATGCTCAAGAAAATTAAAGAAAAACTTCGATCCTTTGTCTCCAAATTGGAGCCACTGATGACAAGCCCTAATTATGGCCCCTCTAATCTTAACTTGTTGATGTCTTCTAAGAATATCTCTGGCATTAGCCACTTTAGTAACTGAAACACTATTACTAGGGGAAAGCTGACATTCTTCCTCAAGCTTAAGATGACAAGTAAGAGTTTTCTCAACAAATATATAATCCTTAGCCTTTTTTTGCCCAATGGTTTGAAAAAGATTTTGCCAGGCAGAAACAATATAGTTCCATTTACTAACAAGGGAGGGGAGGTTCCTATTCTAATTATTAAGAAGTTTAATCATGTTGGTGGCAGCAAGAACCATAGGATCTTTAAGCAAGGCAACATTAAGGAGGAACTTAGAGTTACAAATAGAGGTATAAGTCAAGGAGTTGGGGATTTTAAAATTGGAAATAATAGGGTGATGATCTGAGAGTGTAACAAGCCAGACACCAACAAAATTACCTCTCTCATCCGGCACAATAGAGAAAAAATACTCGTTAGCATAAAAATGGTCAAGTCTAGAGTAAATCCGAGAATCACCTTTCTAAAGGTTACACCAGGTGAATCAGATACCACTATCAACACCTTTATTACCCACTAGAGGGTCAAATAATTTTTTCTGATCTTTAAAACTATCCCACTGGATCTTCTCACGACCTTTCCACTCAAAAGGGTTCCCACCAACTTTATCCTCTTGGTTCTAAATCATGTTAAAATCTCCCCCTATAATCCACGGTAAATCATTCAAGGAGGCAAGGTAGTTCCACAACTCACATCTTTCCTTGTAGTCATTGGAAGTATAGACAACACAAACCCCGAAAGAAGAGTTATCAATACTGAAAATGGCCCAAACAGCCCTATTATAGAGGGAAATGCCTTTTTGAATAAGGTGCTTCTCCCATTTTTTATTAAAAAGCAACCCAACACCCCCTCTACCTCTGGGGTGGTCTGAGCAAATTTTAGCAAAATATTTCCAAGTAAAATCCAGATTAACTTCAAGGGTGAAATTGGTGGATTTAAGTTGTTGAAGCATGAGGAAATCAATATTTTAATATTATTTTAAAACATTTTGATAACATGTTTTCTGTCTGGAGCTTTCAGACCTCTAATGTTCCAAGAAACAACCTTCATGATCAACAAGAGTTAGGAGTCCTTAGTAGCCATCAAGCTACTAGATTTGACACGAGAACAATTTAGCTCCTTATTGTTTTTCTTGTGCAGGGGCCCCTTGTTTTTGGATCCTAATGGTCATCCCCTACTTTTAACATTGGAGTCGGGGAGATCAAGATCATCCCCATCAGAGTGAAGATCCATATGTGACTCAACAAAATACAATTTCGACTCATTATTCAAGTGAGAATGACATTCCTCATTCACAGTGCAGGGAACTTGTGAAAAGAGAGTGCTATCGTCGCATTTAGAAGGGATAACATGGATAATAGAATCATCACCAATTTTGTTTAGTATACTCGGACTTGGAACTGAGGTCGAATGCACACTAGTTTCAATACAAGAGGAGGGGTTAGATAGACCCCAATCATTTTACCACTTCGTTTGAGAGTGCCAAGAGTAACTGGAGGCCTACCTGAGACTCCTCCAATATTGGAATCACCATGCATCTGATTTAACAACCGACTTGGAGCCAAATTTACTATCAGAGGATTGGGTGACCATACCATGGTCTAAGAGGGCATCAATTTTTTTATTCTTACCCTGTTCCAGAGTTTTAACAGAGTTGATTTTTTCCAAGGCAAGTTGTTGTGCATTTTTTCTTCTATGTTTCTTTGACTTACGGGAGACCAGCTGGAAATCATCCCCTTGATCATTTTCCAGTTGCTCGAGGGCTTTCTCAATCGGGGAGTAGTGAGGGGGGTCCACATTAAAACAACCAAAATCAGGGCAGAGAGTGGGCTTGCTAGAGTTGCTCACATCAATGGTAGGATTATTCTCAAAAGTTTTATTGTTAGCTTCAGTGGGGACAGGTTCACAAGAGGAGACCACATGAGTAGTATTAAAAGGAACAGAGGGTCTCTGGTTATCAACACGCGGTTCTTTAACAAATTTCTTTCTTTTAATGATGGGGCAATCTTTGCGAAGGTGACCTTCCTTCCTACATAGGAAGCAAGTGTTTGAACCTCCAAGGATTTCAATAGGACATGAGTAGATTTATCCACCTATGTTAAGGTTAAGTGCTTTAGGGATGTCAATCCTAGGTTTCAAGGAAATTGGCACAAGATGGGGGATGAGTCTGGAGGTGTCATCCATCCTAATGACCTTACCAATTGGTTCAACTATATGGGGAATGAAGCGCCGAAGAATGGGAGAATGTTTTTAAGCAGAACACATCTAGGAAACGACATAGCCAAGACCTCCTTACTAATAGCTTGAGGAGACCACCCAAGGGCATGGAAGGAAGTCTTACCGACTGCCCAATATTGTTTATTGAGAACCTCAGTCTGCATATCATGGCTATTTAAAAAGATAGCAAACAATCCTTTCTGAATTTGCCTACAGAAAGAAATCCGAAAACCAAGCTTTAAGTTCCAGTAGTTATGAAACCAATCATCCATAAATTTGCGTGGAGGACATTTATCAATATCAACAGAAGCAAAGAAAATAGTAATCTCTTTAGGTCTATTTTTTTCTTATTTAATTTCATGAACTATAAAATTATTAGTCAAGATAAGGACAGACTCAGGGTCATCACCATAATCATTACCTTCTGGGCGACGACCTCCTTCGCCGCTGGTTGCCAGGAACTTCGCATGGTCAGAGAGGACCAGGGAAACCCTAGATATAATATCTCTAAATGAAGGTTTATCAGAAGGTATACTGGAATGATCCAGTCATGGGGAAATAGGGTTAGGTTGGGACGGTGCAGTGAATGCATCGTCCGATCCAGGCTCCATTAAAGAGAAAGAGAAGATCGCACAAGGGAGAGTCTACAGAAGACGCCTAAGAAATAAATGCGGCACGAAGACAATACACAAAGCCAAAACATAAAAAGAAAAACAAGACAGGAAGAAAAACAGAGGAGAGAAGAATCAAACCATGTGGAGGATTTCAAGATTCATTTTTTCAGATGCATGTAGGTAAAATTTCTTTCTATAGATTTTTTTCTTTTTTTTGGGTGGTTTGTCTCTGTTGATTGATTGGTCAATTTTGGTTTTCTTTGGGTGTGCAGAAACAATAGTAAACTATTGTTATCATTTGTAATTTTTTTTTTTAATATGACATAACTTTTGGGTGTGAACTACTACAATATATATCTTATTAACAATTAAAATATTTCTTCAAAATGTGTTGGTAAGTAAATTGCAAGGGCACTCACCAACACATAATTTGCATATTTACTACAATCTCTATGCCTACAGTTTTGAATTTTTCATTTTTCAAATGTTTAAGTTGTTAACTAATATTTATTTTTATTTATTTATTTCATTAGTGTGTTTTTTTCTAAAGGTTTCAAAAAATATGATTATCATTTTATAAATATGATTATTTCATTCTTTTAAAAAAAAAATCATTAATTTATTTTTACTTTGAGAAAAACTATCATAACAATAAAGCCTTAAAGATCATTTATTTTCAAAAAAAGACCCAATTCAACTTATCCAATTGATTCGTTCTGAGTCCCTAAATTTTTTTAATTACTATTGTGGATTATTTTTTCAAGTTTTATGAAAAGAGGATATTCATGCTTCCTTCCCAGTTAAAGGAATCAACAAATAGATTAATTCATTTGAAATTGACTTCCAATGCAAATGAATATAGGAATCTACTTCTAAAAAATGTGTATAGCAATATATTAACTAAAAAAAAGTGTATTTAATTTTTCAATACAAGGAAAAGGCTTTAGGATAAAATTATCAAAATTATTGGGTATCAATAGGATTCTCTTCTTTCTATGTATCTTCTTTCTATGTATCTTGAGACTTGATACTTGAGACATGGACTTCACAACTACTAGCTTGGCATTGTAAAAATAATTTTGAGAAACCTTGTGGGTTGGAAGGTAAAGCTTCTCATTCAAGCTAGAATATATTAACTCTTGAAGTATTATCTTCAAAATATATTTACTTTCTATCCATTTCTATTCAAAATTCTGGTTCTTATAGTTTATAATATTGAACAGATTCAAAAGAAATTCTCATGCATAGTGGTAGAGGAAAGAAAGAGTTTAGATCTTTTTATGGGGACACTGATTGCAAACCAAAGTATCTTTGAGGCATTGGGCTAAGAAAGTTACAATATTTTAATAAAGATTTATTTTCTAAGATTGGATGGAACTATATATCTAAATAAAATGATAGGATAAGAATTGCTCAGGCCAAATACATTAGGAGTGCTAATATTCTCTTCCCCTAATACATCAAGGTTTAGTGATTTGGAGTAATATGTTGAATACTTAAAGAATTCTTAGTCAAGGTATTATATCAAATGTGGGAAATGGGCTAAGGATCAACTTATGGGAGGATATCTAGCTCACTAATGCAGCTCTTAAATAAATAGCTAGATGATTATGGATTACATGGGTCCTCTTTCTAGGCATTTTTGTATTAAAGTTTTTTACTATATTGACTAGACTGAGAGAAAAGACAAGTGGAATTCTTTCCCATTGTAATATTTTTATGGGCAAGGAGGTTACAGAGCAATTTGTTTTATTCCTTAGAGGATGTTGTTTTATCTAAAAAAAAATTGATGAATCTGTTGGACAACCAATCACAACAAGATTGAGCTAGTCAATTTATTAATTGATAAGAAAGCTATAAAGAAGGTTGATAAGGTGACCTCTTGTGGTAGAGTGGGAAGAGAATGGATGGATAGAATGCTTTGCCAAGGGACACATATATTGAGATTTTTAGTTAATTTGATTGATAGTCTAGAAAGTGTAAAACTTGAGGTTGGCAAGACACTAGACCTTCTCTTTGAAGAGCTAAAATCACAAGAGAAAGATTTTAACACTTGGCTTAAGTTAGAAGATTTTGAATTGGATGTTCTAGTTGATAATAAAGTTCTTCCCTCTAGAGATATGTATATTGAACAAAGAGAAGCATTAGAATATTAAATGAATACTTTGGAGAGGTTGATCAAAGACATGAGAAAGGCACATAAAGAGAGAATTGATAAAGAAAAGGAAATCATTGAAAAAAAATCAGAGTTTCATTTTACTTTCCTTGATTAAAACCAGAAAAAGCTTCATGTAGATGCAATCATC
Organism: Cryptomeria japonica; assembly: GCF_030272615.1. Taxonomy (NCBI): domain Eukaryota; kingdom Viridiplantae; phylum Streptophyta; class Pinopsida; order Cupressales; family Cupressaceae; genus Cryptomeria; species Cryptomeria japonica. Next base: position 227,325,835 of record NC_081407.1, read on the forward strand.
AAAGAGTTCAGTTTCTCAAACCCAAGGTAGGACTGAGCGGAGGTGGGCGGGGGGGTGAATTAGTCTAAACAAACAATTACTACAATATATCAAACACATCAACACCAAGATAAATACATGGAAATCCCAAAGAAGAAAAACTAATGTGAGCACCTACCCATAAGAATATATCCGCTATAAATGGTAATGATTACAAAAGGGAGTTCACTACTCTAGACTTTCACATCAAGCCTAACTACTCTTCGGGGAAGATACAAAGAGGACTTGCAAAACGTAAACCTAAATTCACTTAGGGAAAGATACAAAAAATAATCTAAAAAGAAGGATCTCCAAGTCATGAAGTTGTCCTTGAAATTTGTATCAATTAACCAACATCAACACACAACTATCATCTCAATTGTCAATTCTCTATCTCAACTCTTTGTCACATTCTCAACATAGCTTGGATATCATTTACACAACCCTTCTTTATTGCTCACACTTCCTCTCACATTCACTATTTACCACATCTTCTACACTCTCACAAATCTCACTCACTAACTCAAAACACAAATATGACTTATATACAAGATAGGTCATTAAAGCATGAACCAAGTCATCTTGAATCAAAATATACTTTTTGAACCAAAAAAACCCACAGTGGTCCACTATGGGAGAAAGAGGGAAAAAAACACATCTTCCAAAGATCAATTCATCAATTTGCGATCACCAAACATAACAAATAACATATTTACATTCTACACAATCACTAATTAAAACATACTCTCTAATGAAAATACCTCAAATCTGGATCTCCACATGAAAATACGAACCTAAGAATAGGTCTAACATAGAATCTTGAAATCAACATGTAGATTAATGCCATAACACATAGAGAACACAAAGATGTTTTCAAACCACACGATTATATCCATGATACTGAAACTATATTCAATAAAGAAAACAACAACACTCAACATTGACAATAGATTATGAACCTAAGAACTTCCAAAACAACCAACACAATAATTGCACCAATAAGAAAGTAAGATAACTCTACACCATAGACATTTTATACCAATCCAGAATTTTTTAAATATCCTCAATTAATAAACTAGTGGATCTAACAATCATTTTAGATAACTTAGGATTTCTCTTGAAGAAACATAACAAATGTTACATTAGTTTGGGAGATTCTATCACTCGTGTCAAGGTTATCACAAGCCACCCTCAAGGTATTGATTAGTCTTAGATGAAAGCCTCTTTGTAAAATTTTGTAGAGTTCTTGAAGAAAGATTACATTGAACCATACATATCATAGCAAGCTAAATAATTTTTCATGTTTTTTAGTTTATGTACATTTTTGTAATGTATAATTAATGTTTAAGGTATCTTTTTGTATGTACATGTTTACACTTTAGTTTAGCACAAGTTCTAAGTCAAATAGAACTTGACTTATGAAAAAGTCATAGCTAGTTATAATTTTTCCTAGTTTTTCTCATAGCCCCTCCCATATATATATGAGGGTTCTTTTTATAAATAGGATACTTTAACTTTATTCAACTAAATTATACCGAAGTGAAGAGTAAAATGAAACTTTGAGTTCAGTTGTAATTCTTGCAAATTTAATAAAAAAGTAGAGCATCTTCAACATTCAAACTTTGAGTTGAATTTATTTTGTTTCTTGGTGAGAATGTCCTTATACATCAGTCTTCTTATAGGATCGAATCTGATTGAGTAAAATCAACGATTTGAAGAATTTGAGTTTTGTTTTGTTATCATAGTAAAAGTTTATTAATTTGTATGTAAATAGCAATATAAAGAATTTGAGCTTTATTTTATTATCTTGGAGAAATTTCATACTGGGTTACGAAGGCTATTGATAAGAAAGTTTGATAGAATAGTAATGTAGTAAAGACTCTAGGCTTTATTACTATTTACTCATCCCAATAAGCAATGAAATATTTTCGCTCTTTTATAGAAACTTTGCTTCATATTATCTATAAATTTCGTTCATATGCTCCTAGCTTGTTTCTTACAAACTTAATAGTTTTTAAAAATATTGTTCTCTTAATTGTAATAGATTTTTCCAAAAAAAGAAAAAAGGATAACCATCTATTTATAGAAAAATGAGAATGGGATGGTGTAACACCCAATCTTAGAATCAAATTTAAAGTTAGAATTTAGTTTAAATTTGCTTAGAGAAATATGTAAAGGGGATTGTTTTGTTATAAATAAGAGATATTTAATCTCACACATTATGGCTGAAACCACCATTTACAAAATTTTCAGCCAACAATTTTTGGTGACTTTGCTGAGATACGAGAATGCAACTAAGGCACTTCATAGTTTGGTTGAAGTATTCCTTGTTCCTTATCATTGGTATTTGATATTGTTGATCTATGTTTGTTTCAATGCTTACTTTCATAGAACAAATCTAAAAACATAGAAGAAGAAGTCAAAGCGTTATTGATCCTACTTTTAAGTTTCTATAGAAGGACAATTTTGACTTGCTTCCTCCTAAAGCATATTCTCCTCTTCAAAGGACAATAATTTTCTACCTACAAATCGAAGGTCTTGTACACTAGGAGAATATTTTATTCTAAGTAGATGGTTTGTCATACCCTAACTACAAAGGTATGTAAACCCACCATATCAACTAGTACAACCAATAATCATGGATGCTCTAGGTCATCAAGGTGCTCATGGTCCTTGGGGTTAGAATTTTAGCCCTCTCAATTTGACACAACCACTTCAACCACTCTAATAAGGATGATGCAGGAACATTCATAAGATCAATGGGGATGGAAAATAGCATCCATATGAACATATTGTAGCTTTCTATATTACATGTGCAATTATTGGTGTTGAACATGAGGATGTCTTAGTTAGATTTTTTGATGAGACATTTCAAGGTGCTACAACAGATTGGTTCTATCACTTCGCACTACAAACTATTACCAATTGGGATACACTCAAAACCTAGTTTGAGGAAAGATTCAAGCTAGAAAAAGATTCACATGCACTGCTAGTTCAACTCGCCTCAATGTGGAAGGAGCTCGGAGAACCTATGCTTAAGATTATTGCTAATTTCAACAAGTTAAAGATTCAGATTCCAAATACCACTCAGCTAACTCTGAAATATCTTAAATGGTTCTTTGTTAATGCTCAGTTAATGGAGGTAATATTTTTGGGTAGATGAGCAACTACAAGAGAATTGGCTCGTGCATACTCTTTGGTCCTAGAAGTCAAAGATGACTTGATTATTACATAGAAAATAAGGAAATATCCCAACAAAACCAAAGTAGGTTGGCTTTCTTTAGAGTCCTCCAACTCATCATCTTCAACTACAATGGATCCCATGGTGTAGAAGTTGGCCATTGAAGTGTTCGATTTGAAGAAGAAAATATAACAAACATCATGTTCTCCACCATATAAGAACGTTCCACACATGACTTACTCAAATAATGCTAACAATTATGTGGCTATTAATCAAACCAAGTTGCCGCCTCCACCAGAGAGGCTATCTATTGAAGCTCCACCTTAAAATTTAGTAGTGGGGTACTTCAAGATAGAGTAAAGTGATCTTATACTTGCTGAAGAAGATGCTACAACACTTTTCAAGAGCATGGAGAAGAAGCATCTCATGACTCTACTATTAGGTACATGCATTTTGAAGAAATTTAGTAGGCAATGAAGGAAAACATTAATATGGTTCTTACACATTCTCAATGTTATCTCAATGACCCTAAAGATGATGGGGTAAAGAAGAAGGATACCCCTCAACTTTTGGTCACTATTGGAAAGAGGTTAATTCGTCTTCTGGTTATACTTAGGAATACAATGGAAGATAGCCAAGCAAATACATCTTCTTAACCTTCTACTTCTTCAAATATAGTAAAATCGAATGCTCCAAATCCCAAACCTCAATCTTAAATTCCCTCATATGTCCTAGAAAATATAGAACTTTTCTATATTTCCTTATTAATTAATGGTTTCATGCTAGGTAATTGTGTATTTAGATTTTATAGCTTTAGATAATGTCATGCCCCTCAAGGTATCTAACACCCTAGATTTAACCTTGATAAAAACTTTTGGTAATTATTACTCCATGGAAAATAGACAAGTGCTTATGTTTTGATTCTTTTTATTTTTATTCCAAAAAAGATATGATCATTTCATGTAGGACAAAGATGCCTATTAATGACTAAATATTTCCTGTAATGTCCAATAATATTTCATGAGGCTACGAACCATCAGAAGGCTGCATAATTTTTTTCCTTTGTTTAGAGATTTCCCAAGCATAAAATAAAATAGAATCCGGATTTATGTTACCACTATCTAAGCAATGTGGTGAGCGTTAAACAAGGCTGGCATAATTGACAATTTTCCAGCTACTCTACTCTAACTTATAATTTCTTTGTTTCTTTTATGGAAGTAACAGCAGACCGTGTAAGTTGGTGCACCCAAATGGTCATCAATATAGATTTGAAAAGGATATCAAGTAATTATTTGAGACATAAATTTTTCATTATTACTTTTTGATTTTTTTTTTCTTTTTTTACTTGTGTGCTTGGCATACTTTCATAGAGGCTTGAAAATAAATAGAATTGTTTCATCTTAATTCCAACACGAAATATTTGATCACTAATATTATTGCCTGGGCTAATTGATCTATGTCTTTCCTTTTGGGCAACAAGACGCCTTGATCCTGAGATCTTCTCTACCACAATATTTATCTGGTTCATTTTGCATATAGTGACAATGTTTGTTTGTTTGTTTTTTTTGTTTTTTTAATATATATCTAGCTACTCAATGAATTCTATTTTATTCATTCAATCCTCATGGTATGTAAAATTTAGCTTACACTGCAACTTCTAGAGATGGATGCAAATTTACCTTACTGTTAGTATATATTCTTACTCCAGTAATGCCATTTCTTATAGGTTTTAATTACATATAATTCACCATTTACCCATTTATTAGAGATAGATAAAATGTGAAAATCTAGTTCAAACTTAAAAATCAAATTATTTCTTATTCGTTCATCTTACTTGATAAAGAAATTCAACAGGGAGAACATCAATAGAAATGTACAACCATACTGTAATATTCTCGCCTTACCCTTTAATATTTTCATACCTATTATTATTATTATTATATCTAGAAATAGGAGCTAAGAAAATAGAACAACTTTTTAACATCTCTATTTTCCCTTGGTTTTACTACAGGTTGAATACAAGTAATTGTCTATACTCACACGCAGATAGTAGAATTAATCTATACTCACAGCTCTCTTTCATTTCTTTTAAATTAAATTTCATAAACTAAATTGTATTTAACTCAGTACCAAGCCGATTGATGAAGTGCTACTTCTATTGTCAAGTCTAAACTATCTAGTAATTAGCGTGCCAAATGTGTAACTCTTCTTCTTCTCATATTTAAACTTGGAATCCATTATGATGGGCATCCTTTTCATAGTAGACGGACTACTATATGGTTTACTCTTGTTTTGTCTAAACTCAAGTGCATAATTAAAATTATTTCAGAAATGGGCTCAATAAGTTCACACGTCTTTGCCAAAAATAAAAACTTTGAAATGTAGTGAATGCTGAAACAAACGAGGAAACAATTGCTCACATATTACACCAAGAAACTCCAAAGAAGAAATCATTAGGAAATATCTCTTAAGCTTCTTTATCCAATGTAAACATATGCTCCCGAATGAGGGACGCCAATGTGCTCTTCATACATCATAAAGTATGTCTCAAATTACACTAATATTGACATCATAGAGCCTCATATGCTCTAGCCAAACCCCCCAAGAAAGAAAACTAATATAGACCCAAGTTAAATCCATTGGGTCTTCTCGTATACCACAATAACTAAGGATACTATAACCTCAACAATTTCACGTGATGACTACAAGTCATAAAATTAAGCTTATCTTCAAAATTGCTCACATATTACACCAAGAAATTCCAAAGAAGAAATCATTAGGAAATATCTCTTAAGCTTCTTTATCCAAAGTAAACATATGCTCCTGAATGAGGGATGCCAATGGGCTCTTCATACATCATAAAGTATGTCTCAAATTACACTAATATTGACATCATAGAGCCTCATATGCTCTAGCAAAAACCCCCAAGCAAGAAAACTAATATAGACCCAAGTTAAATCCATTGGGTCTTCTCATATACCACAATAACTAAAGATAATATGTTAGAGTATTCAGATATTTACTTGATTAATTAAATAATATTGGTTTAATTATTTAAGTTCTCTTTATCTCTTTTACACTTAAGCTAACTTTAGGTGCATAATAATTAATTCTTTTATTAATTATTATGTGCAAGCCTAGGTTTTCCTTTTTAGGGTTTCTTAACCTATTAAAGGTTGAGTTTTTTCTTTTCATTGTAAGGATTATAACATTACACTTTTTTGTGAATATTGAGCTCTCATCTTTTTGAGCATATTTTCTGTGTATTTGTTTTATCTGTGATGTTCTTCCTTGCTTCTCCTTGTAACAAGTTTTTCAGCTTGCAAAGATCATTTGGGCTCCTGTGGTGTTGTGTTTTTCAACTCCAATATGCTATCAGAGCACTTAGGGATCTGTTCTTGTTTTTTTAATGTACTTAAGGATAGGCCTTTTTTCTGAGCACTTTGGGCCTGAATGGACCTCACCATTGTGCTCAGAAAGCCTAAAAACCTCCATAGTCATAAAAAACTTGACCATTTTTTGCTCTTGAGCCTCTGGAAGCATTTTTTCTCTAGTACGAGGTCATACGACCCTAGCACGAAGTTCGACAAAAATAAATTTCAAAAAAAAAAAATTTTGCCTTTTTACGGCATGCAGGCCTATTTTTTGATTTTGTAAAAAAAAAGAAAAAAATAGAAAATAAAAAAAATATTGCAAAAAAAGCACACTGAAATAGTTTTTTTAACAAAGGTTTTTGGGGGGCTTCCCCATGATACTCAGGGTACCATGGGGCTCCCGCCATCGTTGTTAGGGTAGGCCTCACCGGCTGCCAATCTCCAGCCACTGTCGGCGACCTTCAGCCCCCAGCGACTCCGCCTTCCCGGCCCTGCCGGCCTCGGCCTCGCCGCTTGCAACTCCCTGTCGATCGTCGGTGCCACCCGCAGCTCCCCATCGGTCGCCGGCCCCCACCGGCCCCACCGGCCCTCTGTACTGCCGAAAACACTGCCCGGCCTCCCCTCAGCCGCCGACCACGCTGGCTCCGCCTACCAGAAACCGTTGTCATGCCACCTGGTTGCCACCACTGCACTGCCCATGGGCCACCTCTGCCCGCACCAGCCACCAGACTTCCCCTCCCTCTTGTTTTGAAGGGGCGTTTATTTTTTTGGACATATCTTGGGCATACGAAGTTGTTTTTTTGAAAACGAATAGGCATCTGAAAGCTGGTTCCGAGCCGGACCTCATGATGTTGGAATTTTTTCCCAATTTTTGTGTTTGACTATTTTTTTTCCAGTCAAAGTGGGGTCTCATTTTTACACTCCAGGAGATGTAGAATGAGCATCCAAACTCCGTTTTTTGAAAAATTTATATTTTTGGGAAGTGTGTACTATGTACTTTCCATCCATATAATTTTAATTTCCAGATTATTCTCCATACATATTTTATTCAGTTTTTTCTTTTTAGCACTTTGGTGGATATCTTGGTTGTTTTCGGTCCTGGGATATCTTCTCTGAGTAGGATGTCTTAGTTTTTGTTGTTCTTTCTGTTTCCAGTCTTATTATCATTGTAGAATTACATTTCTGCAATAGAAATGAGATAAAGTATCATCATGAATTGTTTACTTGGGATCTTGCACATCTTGTGCCTTATTTTACATGCACTACTTATAAAGTGCCATGAGGGGGTTGATGTTTGCCTTTTGTTTGCCATCTACCTTTTTCCAATGAGTGTTCCTTCCATAACATTCGCCGCATGTTGTGTGTCAAATGAGTGTTCTTTCCATGACACTATGTATTGTCTTTGTGCCTTCGATATTCCTGGTTCTTCTTCATGCAGTTCCTATTGGCCATTCTTTTCAGTGTACCTATCCCTCTCCCTTTTCAGCGTTATGGGGAGGTTTGTCTTGTTGGTTCTAATACTTTCATGGTTTGATTGATCAGCTCTTCAGGCTTTGATGTTTTTATGCCATCTATATCTTCGATTTTAGTAGTTTTCCTTGTTTACCATTTGATTCAACTAGTGTCATTTGAGGGCACTCATGCAGATTACAGTCTTCTCTACCTGGTCGTGTTCTATTTCAGTGGAGGTTCTTCAGATCAACAGTTTCTCTTTCATAGTGCTTGCATCTATTTCATGCTTCAGTGGTGTTCTTTTCCATCTCTTTTTGGAGTAGATTTTTTTCCCACATGGTTTTTTCTATTTCTCTGGTTCATAGAGATTTGATTGTATTTGGGTACCTTATCAGGCCTTGTTCCTGGGACCCATCTTTCTTGCTTTCAGTAGTTGTTCTAGGTTTTCTCTTCTCCCTAAGTCTAGCTTTGGGGGGGTGTTAGAGTATTTGGGTATTTACTTGATTAATTAAACAATATCTATTTAATTATTTAAGTTCCCTTTATCTCTTTTACACTTAAGCTAACTTTAGGTGCATAATAATTAATTCTTTTATTAATTATTATGTGTAAGCCTAGGTTTTCCTTTTTAGGGTTTCTTGACCTATTAAAGGTTGAGTTATTTCTTTTCATTGTAAGGATTATCACATTACACATTTTTTGTGAATATTGAGCTCTCATCTTTTTGAGCATATTTTCTGTGTATTTATTTTATCTGTGATTTGCTTCCTTGCTTCTCCTTGTAATAGATTTTTCGGCTTGAAGAGATCATTTGGGCTCCTATGGTGTTGTGTTTCTCAACTCCAATATAGTATAACCTCAACAATTTCATTTTCTATTTACAAGAGCTTGACTCCTTTTATAAATTCTACATGTTAATATGGTGGGTTTATTTATTATCCAATGCTTTGGAATTTGGTTTCTTTTTGGATTTCTATGGTTATTATTGCTTAACTGGTGTGATTGTGTTGATACCGGTGTAATTTCGTTGTTTAGTTTTGGGCGCCTTTGGCTTGTTGTTGCTATAAGAGACAACACCCTTGTTATGCTACTTATAATATCAAAAACTATATATTAATGGAATGTGCATGTATAAATCTCGTGTTTAGCTCTCAAAATCCCCAACACTACATTCTAAGTCATAAAATTAAGCTCATCTTCAAAATTGATTCTCTAAAATATCTCGTTTTTAATTTTTAAAATAATTCTCATGAGTAATAGAAAAAAGGGTCATGTTAATGAGTGAAATTAACATAGAATATATGTAAAAATGAGTAAATAAATAACATGTAATGACACATCAACTAATAGAAGTAGATTTAATAGATGACCATTCCTATGTTGTTGACTTTTCTTATGATTCTATTTTTACTTTGGGTGATTCAATACACTTGAAATTAAAATTTGATGGTTCATATACAAAAAAAGGCTTAGGTAGAGAAATCCTCCTAATCCTTGCAAAAAGGATATACTTATTTCCTCGATTCAAACACTATCACTTTGGTATATAATTTTTCAACAATCTTTTCAAAAGGGAAAAAGATATCTTCAATATCCTTTAGTCATTATAGAACCCATCCAAGGGAATCCATTACTACTATATATATTAGCTATATTAGTTTCTTTGGCAACACTCCTTGATAACAATTGACTCAAAAGATTCAACACTACATTATATGTCCTTTGGCATGGAAAATGTGTAAAACTAAGTTATTAATTACATGTTATGATACATCAATAAATAGAAGTATCTTTAGTAGGTAAACATCCTTACACACACATACATATACGTACACATACACACACACATACATACATACATACATACATACATACATATATATACATACATATATATACACACATACATATACATACACACACACCAAGATATTCCCATGACTAACCAACCAAGATAACTAACCAACATAACCAAAAATAAACAAGATAATCAACACTAACCTTAACTAATCAACATTTGAACACTTATTTCCCTTGAGGCATAAGTTTAGTGGAAAATTAGGGAAATAAATCTTTGGAAATCTTAAGTTTACTGGATCATGAGATGGAAAACTCTTTCATAATGGAAATAATTGATTGGCCTTAGAAATAAAATTATGTTTTTGTTACTTATGCTTCTTAGCTATTGGATCTTATATTTATTTTCTTGCTTAAGTTTACTAAAAAAACTATAGAAACAATTCTTTGAAAATATTAACTACCTTATATAATAATTGGAACATGAGATAGACAACTCTTTCTCCTCTAAATAATAACAATATTCTCCTATCTTCCCAACATAATTTTCCAAATTACATAATTTTAGTAGATTATTATAGAAACAACTCATTGGAAATCTTCACTACCCTATGTGACCATTGGATCATGAGATACGCAACTATTCTTACCTACTCTTATGAACCATTGGATCATTTATTTGTTAGTGACACAAGTTTAGATAAAAATTATATAAGAAACTCCTTGGAAATATTAACTAAGTTGTGTAACCATTGAATAACTAGATAGACAACTCTTAAAAAATTAGTACTATTTTATTGGCCTTATAAGATAAACAATATTTTTCTTACAAACCCTTTTAGCTATTGGACTGTTTGTTTACCATTGGACACAATTTTATTGTAAAATGATAGATATAATTCCTTGGGAATGTTAACTACTGTATTGAACAATTGGACCACAAGGTAGGCAACTCTTTGACAATTGATACTATTCATTGACCTTAGAAATAAAATTAAATTTCTCTTACCTACCATTTTAAACTATTGGACTACTTATTTCAAACAATTAACTTTATCTACCTACCCACTATCTATTTGAATAATTTTCATTTAATGATTCAACTATTTATTTTATTCTATTAATCACTTTTTTAAATGTGCTCTCCTTTGTCTCATAGCCTTCACTTGTTTGAATGGCCTAGGAGATGTAAGATTGTGGATTAAGAGTAGAGAGTTTTCAGAATTTTTATGTTGTAAGGTTGTGATGATTAAAAGCTTCCAATGGATTGAGGAAAGTATACACATGAGTTAACAATCCTTTCACTTTTGGATTCATCTTTTTTTATGTTTTCACATTACAATGATATTTTTTTTATTTCTTTTGTTTCTCCGCTCTATATGATATTTTTTCTTTCCAATACATTTACTATTCTTTTTTTAAAATAATTGTATTATTAAACTTACATATGCTAACTCATCTCATGCATATGCAGGAAGGAGAAAATAAAGGTGGGTTTGCAGATATTCTTACATCATGGATGGTTTTTGAGCTTAACTAGCTTGCTGAGAAGGTCTTTTGCATTGGTTTATGTTAGTTTTTCATCTCACCATTGGCATTGCTTAGATATGGTCTACAACTCCTGGTGGAACCAGATTTGATTATGATTGATTATGTATAAATTTCTTGTAAATATCATATAGCCAATTTTTCTACTAGGTTCATCTGGCCAAATACTTAAATACTACATAATATATTGGTCCCATGTCTTGTGACCAATATTTTATTGACTAATTGTTGCATAATGCGAAGGATTTGGTAGGATGAATCTACTGGAAACATTGGTTGCATGATATCTACAAGAGATTTATGAAGTTTATAATCAGATCCGGCTCCACTAGGAATGATTGACCCGATCTGCGCAATGCCAGGGGTGAGATGAAAACCTAATTTATTGTAGAAGATGTTTATTGTAGAAGTGGAGAAAATATTCTAATTATATCCACCACATCCTGATGGAGGAAATTTAGTGTAAATATTTTTGAGAAAAACAATAACATTACATGAAGGGTCAAGATCACCCTGCATGAGTCTTATGATTAATTTGTTTTATTCTATTGAAAATTTTAGACTTTTATATGGAATGATAGAATGTGCTATTTTAATATGATCAATTATTTTTTATGTGCTCCTTAGAAATATTCCATGGTCAAGAAACATTATCATGGTTTTGGCAGATCATTCCATATGCAATATAGAAAGCGACAATGTGCTCATATGGATGCTATTGTCCATCCTCATACAACTTATGAATTTTCTCCATGATCCTTGTCGAAGTGGTTGAAGTGGTAGTCTCAAATTGAGAGGGCCAAAATTCTAACCCCAAGGACCTTAGGCACCTTGACCACCTAGAGTAGCCATGATTACTGGTTGTACTAGTTGACATGGTGGGATTACATACCTTTGTACTTAGGGTATAAAATAGTTCTACCCAGACTACAATATTCTCCTAGTGTATGAGACCTTGGATTTATAAGTGGAAAAGATATTGTCCTTTGAAGAGGAGAATATGCTCTAGGAGGAGGCAAGTCAAAATTGTGGTTGTATAGCAACTTAAAAGTGGGATCAATAATACTTTGACTTCTTCTTTCATGTTTTTAGCTTTGTTTTGACAAATTAAACCTTCAAACAAGTGTAGCTCAACAATAACAAATACCAATGATAAGAAATAGGGAATACTTAAACCAAACTATGAAGTTCCTTAGTTGTGTGCTTGTATCCCAATAGTGTCACGAGAAATAGTTGGTTGAAAATTTTGAAAATTTGTAAAGTTTACAAAATGATGGTTTCAACCATAAGGTTTGAGATTAAATCTCTCCTATTTATAACAAAATGATCCCTTTGCTTATTTATCTAAATATTATTAAACCAAATTCTAACTTTAAATCCTATTCTAAGCTTGGGAGTTACACCATCCCATTCTCTTCTTTCTAGAGATAGATGGTTATCCTTTTGTTTTTTCTTTTAGAAACATTTATTACAATTAAGAGAAAATATAATTTTGAAACAACAAAGTTCTTAAGAAACAACCTAGGAGCATATGAAAAAAATTTATAGCTAATATGAAGCATATGAAATTTCTCCATGATAACAAAATAAAGATCAAATTCTTTATATTGCTATTTACATACAAATTCATAAACTTTTACTATGATAACAAATCTGAAATGTAACACAAAGTCTACAAGACTAAATTTACTCTACTTTCCAACAACATTTCCACGCGCTGATTTTACTCAATATGATTCGATTCTATAACAAGAATGATGTATAAGAAAATTCTCACCAAGAAACAAAATGAATTCAACTCAAAGTTTGAATGCCAAAGATGCTATAATTTTTTATTGAATTTACAAGAATTACAAATGAACTCAAAGTTTCACTTTACTCTTCACTTTGATGGAATTTAGCTGCATAAAGTTAAAGTATCTTATTTACAAAAAGAACCCTCATATATATATATGGAAGGGACTATGAGAAAAATTAGGAAAAATAATAACAAACTATGAATTTTTTAAAAGTCAAGTTCTATTTGACTTAGCACTTGCTCTAAAGTAAAGTGTTAAAATGTACATTTAAAAAGATACCTCAGGCATCGATTATACATTACAAAAATGTACCTAAACTAAAAAGCACAAAAATTTACTTTGCTTCCTATGATACGTTTGGTTCAATCTAATCTTGCTTCAAGAACTCTTCAAACTTTTGTAGAGATGCTTTCATCTCAAACTAATCAAGACCTTGAGTGTGGCTTGTGATAACCTTGACCTCAGCGATAGAATCTCCCAAACTAATTTAACATTTATTGTGTTTCTTCAGGAGAGATCCTAAGTTAACATTTATTGTTTTTCTTTAGGAGAGATCCTAAGTTGTCTAAAATCACTGCCAGATCCACTAGTTTATCAATTGAGGATATCTAGAAAAGTCCTTGTTATCAACTTTTGCATTAACTAGTAAACTTTGTCGGAATTATGTGTTGATATGTTGTCATGGTTGTCATTGATGTCAAACTTGTTGTTCCAGATTTGTCAAAAATGTCTATGGTGTAGAGTTATCTTTTTGTGTTATTTGGGTAGTTGGTGTGTTGGTTGTTTTGGAAGTGCTTGGGTTTAGAATCTATTGTTAATGTTGAGTGTTGTTGTTAAATTTATTGACATATAGTTTTAGTATCATGGATATGATGGTTGTGTGGTTTGAAAACATCTTTGTGTTCTCCAGGTGTTATGGCATTAATCATTTATGAATGTGAGATTTAATGTTTGACATATTCTTAGTTCGTATACGATTTGGATGTGTGGTCGATCTGTTATTTATCTCACTGTAGCATGTGGAGATCTAAATTTTAGTTATTTGCATTAGAGAGTATGTTTTGATTGGTGGTTTCTTATATGAATGTGTATAATGTGGATATGTTGCTTGTTATATTTTGATGATTACAAATTAATGAATTGATCTATAGAAGATGTTGTTTGGTCCTCTCTTTCTCCTAGAGCGGACCAATGTGTGTATTTTTGGTTCAAAAAGCATATTTTGATTCATGTTGTCTATGTTGTTTGGTCCTTTCTTTCTCCTAGAGTCAACTAGTGTGTGTATTTTTTGTTCAAAAAGCATATTTTGATTCACACTAACTTGGTTCAAGTTTTGGTGACCTATCTTGTATATAAGGCATATGTGTGTTTTGAGTTAGTGAGTGATATATGTGAGGGTGTAGAAGATGTGGTGAATAGTGAAGATCATAGGAAGTTTGAGAAATAAAGAAGAGTTGTTTTCAAATGATATCCAAGATATGTCGAGATTGTGATAGAGAGTTGAGATAGAGCATTGAGAATAGATATCAGAGTTGTGTGTTGATGTTGGTTGCTTGATGCAAACTTCAAGGACAACTTCATGACTAGGTAATCCTTCTTTTCAGATGATTTTTTGTATCTTGCCCTAAGTGCAGTTAGCTTTAGGTTTTCCAAGTCCTCTTTGTATCTTCCCCCATGAGCAGTTAGGCTTGGTGTACAAGTCTAGAGTAGTGAACTCCCTTTTGTAGTGATTTGCATTTATAGTGGATATATAGTTGTTCCCAGCTGCACACATTGGATTTTCCTTATTTGAGATTTCCACGTATAAATCTTGGTTTTCATGTGTTTGATATGTTGTAGTAATTTTTTGTTTAGACTGATTCACCACCCCCCCCTCTTAGTCCTACCTTGCATTAAAACAACTAAAATATTTGATGATTGCATCTACATGAAGATTTTTCTAGTTTTCATTAAGGTATGCAAAAGGAAACTCTGATATTTTTTCAATGATTTTCTTTCCTTTATCAATACTCTCTTTATGTGTCTTTCTCATATCTTTGACTAGTCTCTCTAAAGTGTTCATTTAATATTCTAATGTTTATCTTTTTTTAATATACATATCTCTAGAGGGAAGAACTTTATTATCAACCAAAATATCGAATTGAAAATCTTCTAACATAATCTATGTGCTAATGTCTTTTTTCTGTGCTTTTAGCTCATGAGAGAGGAGGTCTAGTGTCTTGCCAACTTGAAATTTAACACTTTCTAGATTATCAATCAATGTAACTAAAACTCTCAATAGAGGTGTCCCTTGGCTGAACATTCTATCCATCCATTCTCTTACTATTCTACCAAAAGAGGTCACCTACTCAGCCTTCATTACAACTTTCTCATCAATTAATGAAGTCACTAGCTCAATCTTATGGTGATTTGTTGTCCAAATAGATTCATCATTTTTTTTTCTAGATGAACCAACATTCTCAAAGGAGTAAAACAAATTGATCTATAAATTCCTTTCTTAGAAAAAAATTACAATGGGAAAGGATTCCACTTGGATTTTCTCTCACTCTAGTCAATATAATAAAAAATTCTAATGCAAAAATGCCTAGAAAGAGGACCCATGTAATCCATAAACATCTAGTTATGTAGTTAAGGTCTACAATAGTGATCTAGACATCCTCTGATAAGTTGATTCTTAGGACATTTTTCACATTTGATGCAATACCGTGACTAAAGATTCTTTTAGTATTCAACATATTATTCCAAATCACCAACCCTTGAGGTATTAGGGGAGAGAAGTTTAGCACTCCTAAGGTATTTGTCTTGAGTAATTCTTATCCTATCTTTTTATTTAGATATCATGTTCCATCCAATCTTAGAAATTAAATTTTTATTTAAATACTATAACTTTCTTAGCTCAAGGCCCCAAGAGACTTTGGTTTGCAATCAGTGTCCCCGTTCTACAAGACCTAATTTCTTTCTTTCCTCTACCACTGTCCACCAAAATTTATTTTGAATCTATTCAATATTATAAGCTATAATCATTATAATTTAGAATAGAAACAGATAAAAAATAAATATATTTTAAAGAGAATGCTTTAAAATTTGATATTTTCTATCTTGACTTTGAAGCTTTAGCTTCCAATCCACAAGATTTCTCTGAATTATTTTCACAATGCCAAACTAAAAGTTGTAAAGCAGTTCATAGCCAAAGCTAGTTCAAGTAGATACGTAGCAGGAAGAGACTCCTATTGATACCCAAGAATTTTGATAATTTTATCTTAAAGCCTTTCCTTTGTATTGAAAATAAAATACACTTTTGTTGTAGATAAGATGTTGCTACACACATTTTTTAGAATTAGATTCCTATATTTATTTGCACTAGTAGCCAATTTTAAATGAATTAATCTATTTGTTGATTCTTTTAACTAAAAGAAGGCATGAATATCCTGAATCGATCAATATTACAAAATTAAGTTTCTTCTTGGGTTTTCTACTTTCTCAAATGAACTTTAAGTACTAGGATTTCCTTTTTTCCCATCGTTTTGAAAATATATAATCTGGCTTTATTGTTATGGGACTTTTTTCCAAATTAAAAATATATTGATGAAAAGTATATTAAAAAGAAATAAATAATCATATTTATAAAATGATAATTAAAACTACCGTGAAAGAGTGATTATTTGAAAAAACAACCCTTATGGCTTATATAATTCAATTCTATAAAAAAAGGGGGTGGTATGAAGAGGATACATAGAGAATAATACAAGAGAAGGATAAATTGAAAGGAGCACAAGAGAGGGAATAGTTAATCATTGCTCTAATGTTCCACTGTTGTACTTATTATCTTAATATGTTATTACTGATTATTGATGTGCATTCATGTTTATAAAAGTTCATCTTTAATATAATTGTTGTATAAATGTTTTGAATGTTCATTCAAAATAAAATAAATTTATGAGTAATTATTTTATCATTACCTTGAATAACTTGTTTTGAAAGTTTATTAAAATATTGTGTAAACATTTCATAATAAATAGTAAATTAAACATCTTAATTTAAAATTATTAATCTTAGGTAAGAGGTTAATTACATTAGTTTTAACTTCAAATTTGATTTATTTAATCCCTACTAATACTTAATTAAAGTTAAAGATGTAAAATTTGATTTGAGGTATAACAATTTTAATACAATAAATTTATTTTTTGAAACCATAAGACACAGCAGTAAATAAATAAATACAAATAAAAATAAATATTAGTTGAAAACTTATACATTCGAAATTATCAAGTGAAAAATTCAAAACTGTAGGCATAGAGGTTGTAGTAAATATACAAATCATACGTGTCGGTGAATGCCCTTATAATATACTTACGAACGCATTCTGTAGAAATATTTTAATTGTTAATACGCTATATATTGTAGCAGTTAAAAATAGAAAGTGAAATTTTTTATTTTTATTTTTTAAATTCAAAAAAACCAACTAAAGGCTCTTCAACTGCCTCAAAGGAAAAAACCACAGTGCCACATCTCTCATATGTTTGGGTATGTTTGGGATTCAGAGCCTGGACCTGACTCTGATACCATGTTGAGACATGGACTAGCTAAGACTCAAAGATGTAGCTTATTTCCAGCACCAACAGTTCTTAACAAAGAGAAAGTTGCACGCTGACATTTGTTAGAAGGTATGTATTTTCCTTCTTTTGTCAGTCAGGTTTAGATTTTACAATTGCTTTCATGTATCACAGTAATCTATTTTGATGAAAATTTACTCTTCATATTTCTTTTGGATGTAGGATGTCATTCACTGACTTCTGACCTGCTATTTTAATCATCACTGCAATCTTTTTGTTTTTGACAATTTGTGTGATCTCTTTGAAACTTTAAGGTTGCCTTGGTTATGCAAATGTTTTCTAGAATGGCAGATTCAAACCATCATTGGTATGGGAATCTGTGAAGTTACAGCGTTATCAGATATCTAAATATCTGATCTTTGCTTATAACTTTGTTGCTGTTGAAGTATTGACAGATAAGTCAAATAAATGATTAATGAAATTTATATTTTTTCTATTAATGTTTCAGTTTGAAAAGAAAAAATGATTAATCAAAGTTTATATTGTTTAGGTCAATATTTTAGATATGATTCAGTTAGAAAAGAAAAATATATGTTCTGATCGATATTTTTCCTTCTAAAGTGACATTTGCATGTTAAAAGGTGCTTGTCCATTTCGAAGATCCCCCTCTCTATCCCGTTTTCAGTGTTTGCGCTCAAGCACAACCATCCTACTGGACAGACAGTTTTTAGCATGCAAATGTCACTTTCGAAGGAATAGCAGCAACCTGCAAATATCGATTTTCGAACATATATTTTTCTTTTCTAACTGAATCATGATCTAAAATATTGAAAAAAAAATATAAACTTTTACTATTCTTTTTTTCTTTTCTAGCTGAATCATAGATTATGATTTGAGATATAGAAAAATATAAAATTTCATAATCATCTACTTGACTTATCAGTCAATAACATATCAGTTGAGCAGATCGATTCATTTGAATTGATTTATATATCTCAACAGCGGACATATATGCAACTTATCTGTCAATACTTCAGCAGCAACAAAGTTAAAGGTAAAGATTAGATCTTTAAATATCTGATAACGCTATAACTCCACAGATTCCGATACCTAATGAGGGTTTGAATCTTCGATTCTAGAAAACATCCGCATAATGTTTCGAAGAGATCACAGAAAGTGTCAAAAACCGCGATAATGTTTCTTGACCAATGGTATGTTTCTAAGGAGCACATAAAAATAATTGACCATAGTAAAATAACACATTCTATCATTCCAGATAAGAGTCTGAAATTTTCAATAGAATAAAACTAATTCATTATCAGACTTACACAGGCTGATCTTGACCCTTCATGTAATGTTATTGTTTTTCTCAAAATTATTTACAATAAATTTCCTCCATCAGGATGGGGTGGATATAATTAGAATGTTTTCTCCACTTCTTCTGCAATAAACATCTTCTACAATAAATTAGGTTTTCATCTCACACTTGGCATTACCCAGATCTGGTCGATCATTCCTAGTGGAGCCGGATCTGATTATGACCTACATAAATCTCTTGCAGATATCATGCAACCAATGTTTCCAGTAGATTCATCCTACCAAATTCTTTGCATTATGCAACAATTAGTACATAAAATATTGGTCTATGACATAAGAGAAATAGAGGTGTTCATTTGCAGGAGAGGCAAGGGAAGAGATTCCCTGGGAAATCTTTTGGCCGAAGCTTTCAGTGATCGTCTTCTCCCACACCAATCTGTATCTGTAACAGATCTTAAAGACCAACACACAGCAGACAGACTTCACACATCTTTCACCGTTCTGAAGGAAAAAATGGTGAAAACAGTTCTCTAGCAACTCCTTCAACGTAGCGCCATGCTTCCCTCCTCTTGAGATCTTAAATGATCAGCTATGAAGTGATAATGATAATTGAGAATCTTAATTATCAATGGCTTTCCTCTATTGAAGCAGATGATCAGGTAGAGCTTTCCTTTTTCTCTTCTAAATGTTTCCAACCTCCATTTAGAAGATTGAAAGTTAAAGGGTACTTTGGCTAATCATATGCTTATGGATGCCATTTAAAATTATCAATAGAGCAAAGACAAAGATAATTGAATCTGGTACTACTATTGGAGAGAACATTTAAAGATCTAGAAAACACTGTTGCAGTAACTCTAGAGATATCAAGTCGAGCGAAAGATGGTATTTTGTCGGAAGAGTTGGCAGAGAACTGCATCTCAATCATTCTTTCCTTCTCTAAAGATGAAAAATGTGTGAAATATGTGTGCAGTCTGTTGCCCATGAAGATATGGTGTGAGAGAAGATGATCATTCAACACTTTGACCAAAACATTTCTCAAGGAATCTCTTCCATTGCCTTCCCTGCAAAGAAATATCTCTTTTTCTCTCTTGTTACAAGACATGGGACCAATACATTATGTAGTATTTAAGTATTTGGTCGGATGAATCTAGTGGAAAAATTGGTTGTGTGATATTTACAGAAATTTATGCATAATCAGGTCATAATCAGATCTATCTGGTTCCACTAGGAGTTGTAGACCAGATTTGGGCAATGCCAAGGGTGAGATGAAAACAAACATAAACCAACGCAAAAGACTGTTTAGTTGCCTGCTGCATCAAATGATCTTCTCAGCAAGCTAGTTGAAGCTCAAAAACCATTTATGATGTCAAATCACTGGTAAAAATTCCTATAAAATAAAAATATAAAACTCTTCTATGGAAATTAATTCTAAGGTTCTCAATTCAAAAACATCTACTGTAGAATCTGGCAAACCCACCTTTATTTTGTTCTTCCTGCATATGCATGAGCATGAGTTAGCATATGCAAGTTCAATAATACAATTATTTTAAAAAATAAAATATTAAATGTATTGGAAAGAAAAAGCACCATATCAAGAAAGAAATATAAAGGGGAGAAACAAAAGAAATAAAAAAATATCATTGTAATGTGAAAACATAGAAAAAGATGAATCCAAAATTGAAAGGATTATTAACTTACGTGTATATTTTCCTCAATCCATTGGAAGTTTTTCATCATCACAACCCTACACCATAAAAATTCTTAACACTCTCTACTCTTAACCCACAAGCTTACATCTCCTAGGCCATTCAAACAAGTGAAGGCTATGAGATAGAGGAGAGCACATTAAAAAAAATGATTAATAGAACAAAATAAATAGTTGAATCACTAAATACAAATTAGTCAAATAGATAGGGGGTAGGTAGATAAAGTTAATTGTTTGAAATAAGTAGTCCAATAGTTTAAAAGGGTAGGTAAGAGACATTTTATTTTATTTCTAAGGTCAATGAATAGTATCAATTTTCAAACAATTGCCTATCTTGTGGTCCAATTGTTCAATAGAGTAGTTAACATTCCCAAGGAATTATTTATATCATTTTACAATAAAATTATGTCCAATGGTAAACAAGAAGTCCAATAGCTAAAAGGGGTTTGTAAGAAAAATATTGTTTATCTTTTTTAAGGCCAATCAATAGATTTTTTAAGAGTTGTATATCTGGTTGTTCAATGGTTACACAACTTAGTTAATATTTCCAAGGAGTTGTTTTATAATTTTTATCTAAACTTGTATCACTGACAAATAAATGATCCAATAGTTAATAAGAGTAGGTAAGAGAAATATTTTTTTATTTTTAAAGGGAAACAATAATTTTAAATTCTAAATAGTTGCACATCTCATGATCCAATGGTCACATAGTGGGTAGCAAAGATTTTCAATGAGTTGTTTCTAAAATAATCTACTAAAATTATGTCATGTAGGAAATTATGTTGGGAACCTAGGCCAAAAAATAAATATAAGATCCAATAGCTAAGAAGCATATAACAAAAATATTATTTTATTTCTAAGGCCAATCAATCATTTCCACTATGAAAGTGTTGCCCATATATACACATACATACATACATACATACATACATACATACATACATATATCCATACACACAGTAGATGAACTCACAATAATGGTTCCCATTTTTTTTGCCACTGAGATGAACATTTTTAAAATAATCTTCAACTTCTGAGAACTATAACTTTTAAACTATTAAAAATTTGAAGATGATGTAAATTAGTGATTTGTAGCATTTTGTCTCTACATTATATATATATATATATATATATATCAAATTTTTTTGAATGATTATTTTTTAATTTTTTCATCTCCTTGAAACGCATAATTTTTTTTTAAGATGATGTTCCTCCCGCATAATTTTTTTTTTAAATTGATAAAAACCCAATTCTTTCGAATTTTGGTTTGCAGTTGGTTTGCTAGTGATATGTTGAATATTTTTCATTTTATTAAGTTTTGAAGTTTGACTAGTCAAATTCAGACATATGTTTAAGTTTGAACACATAACTTGTTCTATATATATTGAAATTCATTTTTTTTTGTTAGAAAGAAGACATCAATACCTGGGGCAGAGATATTTTTCAAAAAAAATTTGAACTAGTTTCCTATTTTTTCCAATGCATTGAATAGAGAAGTTCATGTTCGATGAAAAACCAATATTCTATAGAATTAAAAAAACAAGAACACAATATAATAAAATTATACTTGTTGGAAAGCTTTCTCCAAGTACTACCATCTAATATTTTTGGGTTATCAAGATTATTTCATTTGTGCCTTGAACCAGAGGTCCGAAGGCAAAAATTATTCAAAACTCTAAAATTTTTTGGGAGAGACCTCTAACAAGAGGGTTCAAATGAACACTCGTTTGAGCGAAGGGGGGTTTGCTCGAACCCACGGGAAAAATTATGACACACACATTTATGTAATGGCCAGGTTCTTACGAACCCAACCTTTTGTAACTGTTGGCATTCATTCAAACCCTGGCCAACTCAATTTTATTTTTTTTACATTTTAGTAGAGTCGTATAAATACACATAATTTTTTTCATTTTTTAACACACAAATGATTAAAACAATTCACATTTTTGGATGAAAGAAGACATTTGAAAATTATTTTGAGGGCAATAATTTGAAGATATTTGAAGGTTTTTTTAAAAGCATGGGGAACAAGAAGAGAAGGCAAAATAAGACTTCAAGGAATTATTTTCCCAAAACGAAGCAAAGATATCAAGAACAAAGAAGGCAGAGATATCATGATGCAAGTATGTTTTTTTAATTTTTATTTCTATTTAATTTTATATGTATTATGTACCAGAAATTGTGTTTATTTGTTAGTATTTGTTAAATATTTTTTCTCTAATATTTTTAATGAAAATTAATTTAAATAATATTAATTAAATTAATTTAATTTATATAATAATTCTATCTTAATTAATTCTAAATGATGTTATTTTTATTAAATTAATTATAAATATTAGGATTAAAAATAATCTTGTTTTAATTAAAATTAATTATGCTTAATTTGAAATAATATATGTATTTGCAAATTTCAAATTCCATTAACTTGTTTGTTGTGTAATTGACTTTTTCTCCTATATAATTAAGTCCATTTATAATACATCATGGTTTTAATTTAAAATTCAGATCTTTAGGACCCCTCTCTTTCCTATTTATTATTTATAATTTATAA
This sequence comes from Cryptomeria japonica, assembly GCF_030272615.1. Lineage (NCBI taxonomy): Eukaryota > Viridiplantae > Streptophyta > Pinopsida > Cupressales > Cupressaceae > Cryptomeria > Cryptomeria japonica. The sequence goes on from NC_081407.1 coordinate 227,349,130, forward strand.
TTTAATTTAGATAGTCCATAAATATATAATTTAATTTAGATTTTGAAACCATGTGTCTTTATAGTTTAGCAAACACTTCAATTGGTGCTCTAAAATTAACAAACTTGTTTTTTGTATCTTTAGCAATAGGCTCTTTTTATTTTATCCTTAGAAAGGGGTTTGCCTCCCGAGTAGCCCTTAAGGCTTGGTGAGAGGGAAGGACCCAAAGTGGTAATAAACTAAAGCCAAGTTATTTCGAGCCACTATAAATAAATGTGTTTGTGACAAAAGTTGCAAGCAACGGGTGTTACATGCTTCTATAACAATGTTATGACTCCTCATAAACCCTATAGAGGGAAACCTATATAAGCTGGGAGGCCTTCCATTTAACAGAGCGTAACATGTTGCTGATTATAGCCACCCTAACAGATGCCCTTACTAGACACCTTTTGTGTTAGAAGCCAAAAAACTTCTAGTTGTTGGCGCAGGAAGTCAAACCTCTGAAGCGGCTCAAATTCTTATGGTTCTTAGTAGAGATACAAAGTTCGCCACATGGAGTTTTCATGGGGACTAGTGCTTGGCTGCCCCAGAGAAGTGAGTATCATGGAGGGGAGCCAGTGGGGTCAAGCACCTAAGTATCTACTCTAAATTGTGTAAGGTCTAGTCCTAAGGGGTCATGCATGTGTTAACGCATGTGTGACCCCTTAAGACCACATATGACCCCTTAGGACACTATGTGATGGACTAAGGTGTATGTCATTCACACTATGATTTTATAAGGGGTCATATATGGTTCTAAGGGGTCACACATGTGTTAGAACACATTTGTGACCACTTAGGACCACATATGATCCCTTAGGACACTATGTGATCCTAAGGGGAATTTCGTATGTACACTAGGATGTTACAAGGGGTCATATGTGGTCCTAAGGGCTCACACATCTGTTAACGCATGTGTGACCCCTTAGGACACTATGTGATAGACTAAGAGGTATGTCGTTAACACTAGGATTTTATAAGGGGTCATATGTGGTTCTAAGGGGTCACGCATGTGTTAGAACACATTTGTAACCCCTTAGGACCACATATGACCCCTTAGGACACTATGTGATCCTAAGGGGAATGTCACATGTGGTCCTAAGGGGTCATGCATGTATTAACGAATGTGTGACCCCTTAGGACCACATATGACCCCTTAGGACACTATGTGATGGACTAAGGGGTGTGTCATTCACACTACAATTTTATAAGTGGTCATATGCGGCACTATGTGATCCTAAGGGGAATTTCATATGTGGTCCTAAGGGGTCACACACATATGATCCCTTAGGATCCTATGTGATGGACTAAGGGGTGTGTCGTTCACACTAGGATTTTATAAGTGGTCATATGTGGCACTATGTGATCCTAAGAAGAATGTCATATGTGGTCCTAAGGGGTCACGCATGTGTGACCACATATGACATTCCCCTTAGGATCACATAGTGCTGCATATGACCACTTATAAAATCCTAGTGTGAATGACGCACCCCTTAGTCCATCACATAGTGTCCTAAGGGGTCATATGTTTTCCTAAGGGGTCACACATGCGTTAACACATGCTTGACCCCTTAGGTCGCATATGACCACTTAAAAAATCCTAGTGTGAATGACATAACCCTTAGTCCATCACATAGTGTCTTAAGTAGTCATATGTGATCCTAAGGGGAATGTCGTATGTACACTAGGATGTTTTTAAGGGGTCATATGTGGTCCTAAGGGTTCACACATGTGTTAACGCATGTGTGACCCCTTAGGACTACATATGACCCCTTAGAACACTGTGTGGTGGACTAAGGGGTATGTCATTCACACTAGAATTTTATAAGGGGTCATATTCGATTCTAAGGGGTCACGCATGTATTAGAAAAAATGTGTGACCCCTTAGGACCACATATGACCTCTTAGGACACTATGTGATCCTAAGGGGAATGTCGTATGTACACAAGGATGTTATAAGGGGTCATATATGGTCCTAAGGGATCATGCATGTGTTAACACATGTGTGACCCCTTAGGACTACATATGACCCCTTAGGACACTATGTGATGGACTAAGGGGTGTGTCGTTCAAAGTAGGATTTTATAAGGGGTCATATGTGGTTCTAAGGGGTCACGCATGTGTTAGATCACATGCACGTGACCCCTTAGGACCACATATGACCCCTTAGGACACTATGTGATCTTAAGGGGAATGTTGTATGTACACTCTAGGATGTTATAAGGGGTCAACATATTTGCTAACACATGCGTGACCCTTTAGGACCACATATGACCCCTTAGGACACTATGTAATGGACTAAGGGGTATACCGTACACACTGAGCTTTAATAAGGGGTCATATGCGGTCCTAATGGGTCACGCATGTGTTAAAATACATGCGTGACCCGTTAGGACCATGTGTGACCCCTTAGGGTCCACTATGCGATCCTGTATGGTCCTAAGGGGACATATAGTGTCATCAAGGGCATATATGATCGTAAGGGATTCTAAGGGGTCATGTTGTGTGTGTAATAGGATGTGAAAAGGGGTCACATTGTAGAGGATTTATTTTGTCTAATTTGTTTAAATTTGTTATCTAAGTTTTCTAATGTTTTTTAAAATTTAAATTTATAAATTTTTCTAACATTTTAATTTATTATATTTAGATTTGTAACATTTTTCTAATTTTTTTCTTAATGGTTTTCTACGTTCTAATTTACTACCTTAGTTTTCTAAGTTTTTCATAACATATTTTTAAAAGTTGAAAAAAAATACATATACAGTTATGTAATTTTAAAAACGTATTGAAAAATTTAAATCAAAACATTAAATTATCAAATGTTTTTCTAAAATTCTGAAAAACAATAAATATATAATTCTTTAATTAAAAATATAAATTATGTAGGTTGAAGGCTAGAAGGTGAGATGCGCTAGTTGCTGTAGACAAGGCATGGTGACATGGTGCTAACATCGGGTTCGCTCTAACCCACTATGGACATAGAAAAACAGAAGTTTCAAAATGACAGTTGAACTGTCCTTTTCGGATTTTTTACAAGTTTGAAAAAAACAATTTTAAATAGGGTTCATTCGAACCCTTAAAAATAAATATTTTAAGGGGTTTGATCAAACCCTCAAACCCACCTGGGGTTCGATCGAACCCATGTCCAATGGAGGGTTCGATCGAATCCTGAGGGGGCATTCACTCGAACCCACCTAGTTCGTTCGAATCCCCCTAAACAAAATTCTCCACTTTCGCCAATTTCCTTCATTGGCGAAAGTTGGAACCATTAATGTGGGATAGCCCATGTATATGTATACACACATATATATACACATATATATACATATACATTTATATACGTATGTATGTATGTATGTATGTATGTATGTATGTATATGTATATATGTATATATACATACAAACATACATACATGCATACATACATATGCATATATATATATATACATATATACACTATATATATGTATATGTATATATATATGTATATATGTATATGTATATGTATATGTATATCTACATATATATACATATATATGTAGATATACATATGCACACACACACACACACACACACACACACACACACACACACACACACACACACACACATATAGGGATTTGGCTCAGTCAAACCCTAGTTGAGGAATCAACCTTGAAAGAAAGTAATTACAAATGCTTAAATGTAAATGATAGAAATGTATACCTTGTAGATCTACAGTTTAATGATGATGATTGTTTTTCTTCTTGAATGTAATCACAAATGTTGTATGAAATAGCATGCAACCTGACAAAACCCTAACATATTTTATTTCAGGTGAAGAAATTATGAGCGGGAAAGGAGTGCACTCTGGAGTGAGGGGTTCAGCACCTGAGGACTAGAGCAATGGAGATGAGGATGGCGAGGCAGATGGTGATGGTGGGGGCTTCTTCCTATTGGCCCATCTCTGCTACCATGGTTGCACTGTGCTATGTGATTTGTAGAGTGTGTGGGTAGAGAGTGGTGAGGAGGGCAGTAGGGTTGGTTTCTGGGTCCCCAAGTTTTCATTCGTTAGTTTTTGGGTTTGGAGATTTGTGTCTTTCCTAGTTATGGAGTCTTCTCAGGGGTGGATGGTGTCTTGTTGATATCCCTCTTTGTTTGGTCCCTCTCTCTCGGTGGTACGGGTTCATCCTTGGAGTGTTGTGGTGGTTTGCAAGTTGTTATGCATTGCCTTCTTCTTTTCTTGCCTATTTGGGGGGATACCCTGTTCCTCTCTGATTTGGTGGGTTTCATGAAGAAGGGATTTGTTTTTCCTTGGAAAAGTGTGGTTGTTTTGGAGGGGATTCATTGTCTCTGGGATGAGCAGACCCTCTTGCCTTCTCTTGTTTCATCTTTGGCTTGGGTTTCTTTTGCTTGCTTCCCTTGTTCTCTTGGCTCCTTCCTGGTGTTAGGTTGCTATTTTGTTCTGATGGAGTGTCTTTTTGTGGTGATAAAGGATTTTTTGAGCTCTATGTTGGCGTTCCTTTTTGTCCTTTGGGGGTGGAACTATCTTCTCTTGATTTATAGACATGGTTAATCGAATTTTTCTCTATTCTGGAAAGTCCTCCCTCAGAAATGGAGGATCTTTTTCTTTGCTGGTCCATGAATATAATGTGTGCGGTTTTTATCTGCTCTCTTCCTAGCCAATATGAGGTTGCCCTTTTTACTATTAAGGTGGAGATTTGGTGGTTAGGAGCGGTCGGGTTTCAGGGTGATATGTAGTACTAAAGCTTAATTTAGTGTCAAGTTCAGAAAGAAGAGATTTCCAAAAAGATGATGTAAATATAGGGTATCAATCTGAAACAATATTATTTGGAATACCATACAATCTAACAATTTCTTTAACAAATCTGTGGGCAATGTCAGAAGTAGAAGATTCTATCTTGATGGGTAGAAAATGTGTCATTTTGTCTAATCGATCTCCTACTACAAAGATAGAATCATGACCTTTTTCGGTTCGAGGTAATCCAATGATAAAATCCATACTAATTGATTCCCATTTCCACTCTGTAGTACACAAGGGTTGTAATAGGCTAGGACATTTACACTGTTCCACTTTTACCTTTTGACAAGTTAAGCATTGTTGCACATAAGTATGGATCTAACTCTTCAAGGCCAAAAGTATTTTTTCTTGATTGAAAGATATGTTTTTTGAAATCCATGGTGTCCTGCTATAGGTATATCATGAGAATCTTTCAATATTTGTAATTTAATGCCAAGTATATTAGGAACATACAATCTTCCTTTGTAATAGAGGAGCCCATTTCTACTTAGTAAATATTATTCTAATCGATCTTTCAAATCGACATTAGGGGATTGATTTTGGAGGCCTTCATAAATTGGTTGGAAATAGTCATCAATAGGTAATTCGGATTTGATATAATGTTCAAATTGGCTCCTTACCAACATGAAAGCATTAATACATAATCTTTTTCTACTTAAGGCATCTGCCACTACATTCTGTTTTCCACGAACATACTAGATAGTGAAATCATATTCAGTTAAGATATCCATCCACCTTCTTTGTCTCATTTTAAGTTGAGGTTGAGTAAATATGTGTTGAAGACTACGAAAGTCTATTTTCAAAATAAACTTTTTTCCCAATAAATAGTATCACCAAACCTTTATGGCATGGACAATCCCTCATAATTCAAGATCATCAATAGGATAGTTTCTTTCAGTAGGTAATAATTTTCTTGATTCATAGCATACAATTTGGTTATATTGCATTATAACACCACCTATACCTATCCCACATGCATCTATAATCACAACAAAAGGTTTGCTAAAATTTGGGATGCAAAGAATAGGTGTAGTTGTTAGAAATGTTTTTAATGTTTCAAAAGCCTTATCACATTCATTAGTCCATTTCTAATTTTGATCTTTCTTAGTTAGGCCGGTTAAAGGTGCAACAATTTTTTAATAGTTTTTAACAAACCAACGATAGAACCCAGATAATCCTAGAAAACTTCTTACTTCATGAGCATCCTTGGTGATAGGCCAATCTTGAATTTATTTAATCTTAGCAAGGTTTGATGAAATACCTTTTTCTGAAACTATATGACCTAAATAGGATACCTCTGATTTAAGGAATTCACAGTTGCTTAATTTGGCATATAATTTTTGTTTTCGTAAGGTTTCCAGTACCATCCTCAAATGTTGCTCATGTTCTTGCTTATTATTTGAGTATATTAATATGTAATCCAAAAATATGATAACAAATACATCTATCTAAATGGTCAAAAGATAACATTCATCAAGGTCATAAAGGTTGCAGGTACGTTAATTAGACCAAAAGACATTACCAAAAATTTAAAATGACCATATCGTGTTTGAAATGTCATTTTAGAAATGTTAGATTCTTTAATACCAATTTGATGGTATCTTGATCTTAGATCTATTTTGGAAAAGCATTTGGCACCATGTAACAGGTCTAGGAGGTCATGAATTTGAGGCAAGGGGTGCTTGTTCTTTATGGTTAATTTTTTAAGTTGTCTATAATATATACATAACCTCATGGTCCCATCTTTCTTTTTAACAAATAATATTGGTGCACCCCATGGAAAGAAGTTTGGTCTTATCTTACCTTCCTTATGTAGTTGTGTTAATTTGATTTTTAGTTCAGTTAATTCAGGGATTGATTGTCGATAGGGAGCTTTGGAAACACGTTCTGCTCTGAGAACTAGATCAATTGCATGTTCTACAGATTGTTTAGGAGGTAAGATACTTAATTCTCTAGGAAACACATCTTTAAATTCTTGCACCTCAGGTTTAATATTAATATCTAATTCAAATTTATCATATGTTTTAAAAAGAATAGCACAAAATATTTTTTAATTTTTCCTCGCACTACGCTTAACTTGCATTGTTGAAATGGTTTTAATGTGAGGAGGTCTTTTCTCCCCCTGTAAAATATGACGTGTCCCCATGTTAGAGTTTACCATAACCTATTTGTTTTCACAACCTAGGAAAGTATTTTTTTTCTCCAACCAACTCATACCTAGAATAGAATCATATGTACCTAGATTTAATATGTGAAAATGATCATATTCTACAAGCTTGTCTAATTCAAATTTTCAATTTTCAATAATTACACCTATTTGTCTAACTATTCTACCATCTTCCATTTCGACATTTAAAGGTTCTATTGATTTAGATACAATCCTTAGTTGTGCTACAACCCTAGGAGAAATAAAGTTATGACTACTTCTTGAATCAACAAGAAAAATAATGTGATGATTACTTATAAAACCTTTAATTTCAATTAAAGAAGGTTGGTAATGCACCGTAACTATATCTACAACTACATAAATCTTCATGTTATAAGGGGTGAAAACTTTATTGTCTTGATTTTGGTGTTGTTGGGGTTTGCATGAACGATCACTTTTACGGTGGTTCTTGCCACATTTCCCTCAATAAGGGTACATTCGAGGATAATTTCGCTGAAGATGATTCTCACCACAAGCCCAACATTGAATTCTTGATGATGTCTTGTGGTCTTTGTTGAAATGAGACATATTGGTGGTTCTACATTAAACTATATTTTGGTTGGAATAATGTCTTTCTTTTTTGAAAGTTTTCTTATATGATCCTTCCCTATTTCTTTTACTGTTTTCTCTATTTTGTCTTGAAATTTGATGATAATTTTTAATCTTTTTTGCACTTTGTCCAGCTTCATCTACTGATACTGACTTGCCACACCATACTTGAGCTTGGTATTAATATACTAAACCATTGATAAATCTAACAACACGATCATGTCCTTCAATGAATGGTACAAATATATTAAGTCTTTCAAATTTTTGTTTATATTTACTTATAGTTTGTAGCCTTTGTTTCAATTCAAAAAATTCATTCTTCTTTTCTTGTAAAAAGTAATCGGAAAGATATTTTAGTTGAAATAATTGTTTAAATTGTGACCATTTTATTCTATCTGTTCCTAGCTTTAAATATCTAATTATATCCTGCAACCAATTTAATGCACTACTTTTCGATTGGTAGGTGGCGATATTTTTTCTAGCATAGCTACTTGTGTTTTGTAAGTAAAAATATCTTTCTAGGTTAGTCAACCACTTCTCTACTTCCTCTCCAATACCAATGTCACCACTATATTCAGGTAGCTTGATTTTATGAGCAAAATTATCTAATTCTCATTGTGCTTGTTTGCTAAATGTGTTTTTTGAGGATTCTGATTTAGAAGTGTTAGAGTCACTTGATTTGGAATTCACTCTCTTCGGATGATTCTCATCGTCATTTACTTTTTGTTCTATGTTTTTCATTTCTTTTCTTTTGATGTTGTGTTTATTGAGAACTTCTCTTTCTTTTTGAGATTGATATCTCTTTTTGTTTGCTTCATTCTAAAGATTCCTTCTTAAGTTGATTGACTTGAGCCGCTAGTTCAATGATTTCATTTAATAGGACTTGATTGGTTCTCTCTAGGTCTTTGTAAGCTTTTCGGTCATTTTATGAAGCCATTGTGATGGGTCAATTCCCTTTTTCCTAAGGTGTTTACCAAAAATTTTGTCTTAAGGAGATTCACTAATTTAGCATTGTTTCAATTATTTAAAGATATATATTTTTACTTTCAAATGTACTTCCTTTGTTTAACCAATTTATTTTCTTTACAAGACATTTTAGATTTTTTTTATGCCAAGAGCAACAAATATCAAGTTAGTAATCCAACAAGGAACTATTCAAAATAATTTTAGAACAAGTGATAGAAATGCATCATCCGATTTAATGCCCTCAGAGAGTTTCAAAAGGCAAAGTTGATGCGGATCTCTCTCTCTCTCTCTAAATTCCAGAGTTTTGTGAGATACTCATAGAAAATTAAAAATAAAATAAAAATTAAAACAAATGTCATATTGGTTCAAACACTTTTTAATACATACAACAAACTAAAATATAATTTAATTCTAAAAGATTGATAGATCATGTGTAATCTAAGGTTTATCTCCCAAATCTTCCTATTCCTTCCTCTTTAAAAAAAGCATACAAAGGGTTAATTAAAAGTTACTGTGTATTAAGAATGGTTACTTTTTCTCACATAATTTACCATATTTATATTTAAAGATGTTAAAATTTGGCCTATTCTATTACTTACTATCCTCTTTTAAAAGTAATTATTTCTTAATGAGAAATATTTTTAGTGAGATATACTTTGGTAAACAAATTATAGGGAGATAAATGTGTAGCAACAAAAGCAAATAAAATTGTAGAAGCTTATAAGAAAGAGTCAACTAATCTCTTATTTATTTATCATATCACTCATACCGGCTCTGACAAGCAGGTTGAGTTCACTCCATACACAATGGTAATCAATAAGATGCACAATGGGTCTATAATTGCAGTGGGAAAGGAATATCATTAGTCCAGATTGTATCCCTTTTCTCACTTGGTCCTTGATTCTCATTCACTTTCATTTCTCACTCACTTGGATGAGGTGAGTCATTTGTGGCATCAACGGTTTGGCCACTTTAACTACTATTGTATGCAACAACTCAATCGACAGGACATGGTTATAGGGTTGCCTTCTATTCAATTTTTTCATAGATTTTATCAAGGATGCATGCTTGTAAAGCACCCTGAAGAAAAATTTGATAAGGACAAAGCATGGAGAGCCACACAACTTTTGGAGCTAGTACAAATTTATTTGGCAGCACCATTTCCACATCCTTCTTTTAATAGGGCCAAATATGTCTTCATACTCATTGCTAATCTTCCCAATACACATTTGTATACTTTCTCAAGAAAAAATTTGAAATTTTAAAGTATTTTCAGAAATTCAAATCTTTTGCAGAAAAACAATTAGGGAAAACATCAAGGTTGTGCACAACGATAATGTGGGGGGGGGATATACTAACCAAAGATTTGAGTAATGTTGTATCTTAGAAGGAATTGATCTTAAACACATAGTTTCCTACAATCCACAACAAAATGGAGTTACAAAATGTAAGAACTGATACTTGATGGAAATGGATAATTGTATGATTCACTCCAGATCATTGGCACCTCAATATTGGTTAGAGGCCATCAATTTTGCATGTTATATCCAAAATTGAGTTCTTCATTGAGTTATGAAGGGCATAACTCCTTTTCAAGCCTTGACTGGTTGGAAATGAATATTCATACACTTTCAAGTGTTTGGGTCTTCTACATGGGCCCACATTCCAGCAGAGGAACACAAGGCTATAGATTTACAAATAAAGCCTTGCATATTTTTTGCATATCTACATGGTGTCAAAGGCTACAAGTGTCATGCAAAAAAATTTTCCTAAGAAAAGTCTAGCAAATTTTTTTTTTAATAAGCAACAACCTTATTGAAATATTACTATAGACTTTACTACAATTGTTAACAAGGGAAATCACTGCTTGCACTAGATTATGTTGCTTGGACCGCATCATAGTCAAGTTCAAAAGTTAATGATTAATACAATGTGTTTATACTATTTTGGACATATCACCTACACCCCCACCACATTAGAATTTGTTCAAATTCCAAGGCATGGAAAGCCCTAAATTTGAGTCAAACCCAAAGTCATAATGTAAACTTTTTAGTTTTAACAACACAAATTTAAATACTAAAATGGAGTTTGATATTTGTAGTATAACCATTACTAGTATTATACTTCAATGGTAACATTACTATCTCTTGCATCCACTTTCACATTGCTAACAACAAGTTATTGCACTTCTTAATTATTTTATTTTATTTTATTTTGTTTATACTACACATTGTTATTAATATTATTATTATTATAGTATTCATATATCAAAAAAAGATAATTTCTAGAACTATTATTAATATCATGTTTAGAGAGTATAGTAATATTATTAACAATAAAAATTAGTAGCACTCCAATAACATCATCACTCTAGACAATAATATTATTATGGAAAGTTGGGATTAATAATATATAAAATTAAACTCGATAATAAATCCACTAATATTCTCATTCACATAATTATTAATATTAATATTACTGTATTATTAACATTAGTAATAATATCAATGGTATAACTTAACTTAATCATTTAGATTGAATGGGAATAATCCAACTAGCACTCTTGAATCTCTTAAAATATATAAGTATTTTTTTTTTTTCATAATTACACAATTGGTATATATTAATATTTTTTTTCTTGTTAAATTTAAAGGAAAAGATTTATTTAATCTCTGATAAGCATATTTAATTATTTATAAAATTTTATATATGCATGCAACAAATGTTTCAACTTTCTTATGGCATAATATTGATTCAAGAATATCACCTATATGAATTTTCTACACTTCTAAATAAGATACCGAATTTTAATTTCTTAAAATTCTAAATTAGAAACATCATCAATGTTTGTAAAGGGATGAAGAATTTTGGTGCAGTTGCGGTAGGGAGGGTCCTCAACGAGAATAGTCTGGACCGCACAACAAGAGTTACACAATAGAAACAACTCAATGTGATGGAGGTATTGGTTCCCAAACCAACAGTCCTTGAGTCCTAGAGGAATTGCCACTAACTCGTCGAGAGACTGGGGAAAGGATTTGGCTAACGAATGAGATTCAATCACAAGACTAAGTTCTCCTACAATTTTGGCTCTGTGAGACCAAGGTGGGTGAACCTATGTGATATCTTGCAACTTTCAGCTTCAGTGAACTCTTGACATCACATGAAAATAACAGATCATCCCAATGAAAAATTACTAAGAAATATGCTTGAACTCCTAGTTATGGCTCTAACCTTAGTTTTAGGATCTATGCATCTCATTGAGGGGGTTTCTATAGTAACCTACTCCTAATGCTAAAAGGAAATAAAGGAAGTAAAAAGATTGATTATGAAACAGGTTCTAAAAGGTGCAAACAACCCCATGACCAATGCCTTGTATGGGCAGTAGAGTATATTATCAACACGCATCCTTACACCTCAGTAACTTGATTTACAACCACATAAATCTTAGCAATAATGCCTGACATCAAAACCATTTAACTTGGTTCTTCTTGCAATTATACTTAAGACCCTACATACAAAACATACTATTGACTATCTTATTAAGATCTGGTTTCGAGAATGACCCATTGTATAAGAGAAACAATGCACAAGAGAAATATAATACAAAAGGAGCAGTGTGGGTACCCTCCCTCCCCCTTAATATGTCAACATTGTTCAATGTTGATATCTTAAGGAAAGCAAAACAAGGATGCCTTCCTTCAACACCAATAAGATATCCATTATGCAACAATGTGATAAATCGAAGCAAGAGATGGTGTACTCTTCAAGCAATGGAAAGATGGTTGAAAACATATATCTTTCTATAAGTGTAAAGGAGAAGAGATCTTTGTTCAAAAGACATCTACCCTCCAAGAGGTGTTGTCTTAGACAAATATAACATCTTCTAGGAACGAAGCGCAGAAGAGAACAAGAATTCAATCCTTCCTCCTATTGTTAGATGAAAGGGATTCTTGATAAAGGATGACTCACTTCTATCCCAATGTGGGTGGGTGAATTTATTATAGATGTACATTACCAAGTGTAAAAGAGGTTGTAGTCAAGGACTTACACCTTTTGTATAAAATTAGAACCGTGAGTAAACAACAATAATTTCACACAAGGAATGACAACAAGTTAATGAAACTCACACCATCCACGATATAGGAAAGAGTGGATCCTTAGAGAAAGAGAGAGAGATAAATCATTGCCCCCCAAGTGTAGAGACAATGAGAAGAGCTTACCCAATATTCTAGAGAGAGATTAAACGTAAGCAAATGCACAATGAACTTACATGAACATATGCAAGAAAAGACATTAGTATATGCAAAATACACATCTTGAGAAGTGGTAATCTTCTAAGAGATAAAATAGAGAGAGAGAAAGAGAGAGAGATAAATCATTGCCCCCCAAGTGTAGAGACAATGAGAAGAGCTTACCCAATATTCTAGAGAGAGATTAAACGTAAGCAAATGCACAATGAACTTACATGAACATATGCAAGAAAAGACATTAGTATATGAAAAATACACATCTTAAGAAGTGGTAATCTTCTAAGAGATAAAATAAAGAAAATCACATATACCCCGAGAGGGATTTAGTCACAAGAACATACCATTGTAAGAAATGATAATCACATATGAAAAATACAGCCCATAAAGGAAATAATGATAAATGAGATAGAAAGAAAGAGAAGGGAAGAGAATCCTTTCCCCCCAAGTGATAGGAACAAGGAGAAACCTTACACATCTTATAATGAAGATCATTTTCAAGCGATATGCCTTCCTAATGGAACGAATCCTCTCAAAGAATGAACATGTACTTCAGGAGAGACCATTCCATGCTAGGGGCATATCATACTTGTGAATAACAAAAACCATAGGAGAGGTAACTTTTCTAATAAAATTAAGGTAAGAGAAGAGGTCCTTTAATGATTAAAGATGCTCCTCTTCAAGAAAAGAGGAAAAACCAAAGAACAATTATATGCTCACAAAAGAATAACTTTTTTCAAGAAAAGAGATCTAATAATGAATAATCCACGAAGATAAATTAATGGGAACAAGAAGAAAAAGTGAGCTTCATGTTGCTACCCCAAAGTACTTAAAAGTGAACAATACCACCATAAATGATAAAGAGCCCCTAGTTAAGTTGGCTAGCTATGTCATAGGGTGAAGAGTTCATGTCAAGGAAGACAACTAGATCTATTGTAAGAAAAATTCATGAATGATCATATTGCTTTTGAACAAATTTCTTAAATGCATGAAATTTCCCAAGAGAATGTGAATATGAATCATAAAAAACGCAATACTCCTCACCTTTCACTCTCTTAAGATTTTTGTTTTGGTTTTTAGGAGGAAAGGAAATATTCTTATCATATTTCCATCTCCAATAGATTATTGTAGCTATTCTTATAGGACGATAAATGTGTTTTAACTCGTTTTCTTGACATGGAGGAGAAGAATTTCTAGAAGAAGAAGAACCATCGTCCATAATCCTAATTTTGCCACTATCTATATCATCCTGAATAGATTTTTGAAAATCAGGGAAATTGTCAGTATTATGATCATGGGATTGATGAAATGAGGAAAAAGGATGTTTTGAAGATGAAGCATTCTTGCGTGCTCTTTTGATTTGTTTCCTTTGGAGATAGTTCTTAAAATTTTCAAGCCTAAGGAGTTCATCTTTAGAGAGAGGAGTATCTCTACCTAGGCCTTCTGTAGTAGCTTGCGTAGGAGGGTTTATAGGGACACAAATTCCTTGTTCAAATTTCCCCAATCCATGTCCTCTAAAACCTTGTTTTGTTATTATGTTAAAGCCACGACTATGAGAATGTTGCAAATGACTAGATGGTGGAATAAGATCATGAACTTATTTGAAGCCTGATGTGGAAGGGGGAATAAAAGGTGTTGTAGATGAAGAAGGAATATTATGTGAAAGGATAACCTTCTTTCCTTTGTCCAGCTTATCCTTTTGGGGATATTTGGGATGGACATCTTCATCACCTAAAGGTTTATCTTTACTCATTTCTATGTGAGGGGAAAGATCATGAATAAAATGCATAACATCATCCTCTCTAAATATACTTTGGTGTTGAAGATAGGTCCTAGGAGAATAAGGAGTGTCTAAAGAGGTGACAATATTAGTAGTTTGATGTTGCCCCTCTTTCTCAAGGGTATGTGTATGAGAAGAATCTATGGGCCCATATTTCTTTCCAAAGCTTGGCCTTTTTCAAAAACATCATTGGTTGATATAGTAGCTCTCATCTTATTCACACAAGATACCCTAGGAGAGGTGCAAGAATTAGGATATCTAATAATTTGTTAATACCATCACCATAATGCAACAAAAATGATACATGAAAGCTTTGAGATCAATTTGGAAAGGAAATGACTTCAAAATCCTAGCAACACAATATGATCAAGTGTTATGAATGAAAAGAAGCAACATGAAATGAAGAAAGCCATTATCCAACACATGATTGTAATAAATATATGTTAACAACAATGTAATCATATATGAAATATCAAATAAATCTAATCCATTGATTTCCATTGAAAGTCACTTAATTAAAATCTTAATTTACTTGAAAAGAAGATCTAAAATTAGGACCTTTTTATGAAAATTAACTCAAAAGTTAAGAGTGTGGAAATTTGAATTTGTATTCTACCTTAAGGGGTGAAAAAATTGATAAAGTACTCCAATTATTTGGATTTAAGAAGAAAAATACAATCAATTCCAACTCCCACAATTTTGGGAAAAAAACTAGGGACCTGCCCTCTTTTGTAAATAGGAGAGTTAACTTGTTGGCTATGCAGAAAAGAGAGATAAAAAGGATGAAATGAGGAGCTACTGGTTTGGGATCACGGTGTAACTTAGGATCTGAGATATTCAAATTGATATGGACTTTCCCTCCAAATTTGGACAAAACTCATCGGGACCGTGTTGAAAGTGCACACGGTCCTCTGAAAAATCCGTGCACTGAAAAGGGTTTCTCCATCTCTGTAAATGAAGCCTAAACCTGCAATTACAACTATGCACCTGCAACCTACACACATAAAAGAAGGGAAGAAGGGTTGTGGTTAGGGGTTTTCCTTAGTCAAACCCTAGTTGAGGAATCAACCTTGAAAGAAAGTAATTACAAATGCTTAAATGCAAATGATAGAAATGTATACCTTGTAGATCTCTGAATTAATGATGATGATTGTTTTGCTTCTTGAATATAATCATAAATGTTGTATGAAATGACATGTAACATGTCAAAACCATAACATATTATATTTCAGGTGAAGAAATTATGAGCGGGAAAGGAGGGCACTCTGGAACGAGGGTTTCGGTGCTTGAGGAATCGAGCAATGGCGAGGAGGATGGCTATGGTGTGGGTTTCTTCCTATTGGCCCATCTCTGCTTCCATGGTTGCACTATGTTGTGTGATTTGCAGAGTGTGTGGGTTGAGAGTGGTGAGGAGGGAAGTAGTGTTGGTTGTTGGGTCCCCAAGCTTTCGTTTGTTGGTTTTTTAGGTTTGGAGATCCATGTATTTCCTAGTTATGGGGTCTTCTCAGGGGTGGATGGTGTCTTGTTGATGTCCCTCTCTGTCTGTTCCCTCTCTCTCGGTGGTGCAGGTTCATCCTTGGAGTGTTGCGGTGGGTTGCAAGTTGTTCAGCGCTGCCTTCTCCTTTTATTGCCTATTTAGGGGGATACCTTGTTCCCGTCTCCTTTGGCAGGTTTCATGAAGAAGGAATTTTTTTGGCCTTGGCAGAGTGTGGTTGTTTTGGAGGGGATTCATTATCTCTGGGATGAGAAGACCCTCTGGCCTTCTCCTATGTCATCTTTGGCTTGGGTTTCTTTTGCTCGCTTCCTCTGTTCTCTTGGCTCCTTCCTGGTGTTAGGTTTCTCTTTTGTTCAGATGGAGGGGATTTTCTGGCAGGATTATTTGGGCTCTATGTTGGCTTTCCTTTCTGTCCTTTAAGGGTGGACATGTCTTATCTTGAGTTAGAGACATGGTTGATCGAATTTTTCTCTGTTCTAGAAAGTCCTTCTTCAAAGGTGGAGGATATTTTTCTTTGCTGGTCCATGACTATAATGTGTGGGCTTTTGGGCTACTCTCTTTTGAGCTTGTATGAGGTGGCCCTTTCTCCTATTGAGGCAGAGATTCGATGGTTGGGAGTGGTCGGGTTTCTTCTTTCTATGAGAGAGACTCTGAGGCTGAGGTTCTACCTTCTTTCTATTCCTATTAAGGTGTACCTCTTCCCTATTGAGGTGGGGAGATGGTGAGAGAAGGTCTTTTTGGTAAGGATGTTCCTCGAGTTGCTGTTTGAGGCCACCTACCATTACTTTCTTGCGGATCTTCATGGTTAGGGCTACATTTTTTCAATCATGTTGTCCAATTTTTGGGGGGGTTTGAGGGATCCTTCAAAACCTTCCTAGTGTATGTCATGAAGGTTAGGGGAGCCTTTCAAAACCCCCATGTGTTCTTTTAGGTTCTTCTCTTCTTCATGTGTATTGGTTGTGGGAGTGTTGTTCCTTCCATTGGCATGCTAGATGCTAGAAATTTTAAAGGGCCTAGTCTGGCCAGTGATGGTTTTTGGTTAAGGGTTAGTTGTGTTGTTGGTAAGCTAATGACTTTGTTACAGGTTATGGGAGCCTATGAAAACCCTTGTTTGCTGGTTTTGGGAGTCATTTCAAAACCCTTGATGAAGGTTAAAGGAGCCTTTCAAAACCTCATTATTTTGTAGGTTAAGGGAGCCTTATAAAATACTTGTTTTTGTGTTAGGGACATTTTGTGTCCAGTTTGTGGCTTGGCTACTTGTACATTGATGTTCTTTTCTTTTAGCAGCATTGTTATGTGGCTTCCAGATCCTTGTAAAATCTTAGGGTTTCAGTTCCCTTCACAACCTATGGGGTTTTGGGTCCCTTCAAAACCTGTTTACGGGGTTTTGGGTCCCCACAAAACTTGTTTATCCTTAATAAAAACTATGGAAAAACCCTAACTCACACACATGCTTGCAAATGAATGTTATAATGTTCCTCTAATAGATGAATGAAGAAGACACATGGAGAAGAGAACTTGATGGATGTTTGAAGACTTGAATGCTTGAATTTCACATATTTCTTGTGATCTCAGTGTATCCTATATACTGTGTATATTATGTATATATCGAATGAGGGAATTATATCTCCTTTTATACATGTCCAAGAGGATTAATTTTCATCCCAACGAAGGTTGACAAAGAGGACTTTAAATCCCCGAAGAGTGAATTATGCTGAAAGGGCTGAATAGACCCATCTTAGGGCCACCCTAAGAAGGGGGGACATGGGTGCCATGCCCCTGTCCTAGGGTGACAGGGGCACCACGCCCCTATCCTGGCCTATCTAGGGGCCTGGATAGGGTCTTAAAGACACATAAGGGCAAAAATAGGAGAAGTTTGGAATGAAGATGCAGAAAGGGGTCTCAGTAAAGTAGAGAGATGCAGTCGCATAAATGAGGGCTTAAGATGTGGTCAAAATTATGGGGGTCCTAATTTTATGATGCTACATCCCCTTAGAGGTTAATAACCTCATCTATGATGATAGACAAACGTGCTAATTCAAGGGTTGTCCAAGTTTTAATTACACTATAATTTTTGCATAATGGATGTAAGGAAAGAAGTATCCACATCATAGCATTATTGGGAAAGGCAAATTTAATTTTCCCACCAATTCCAGAATCTTCTTTTCTCTTGTTCTTTGTTGCATTTTAGGGTCTAATGGCCTTCTGCAGGGTGAACCCAAACAAACCACTATGCTAAGGCTATGACCACCTAAATTTGTATAAAGTTGGGTATGAGGAAGAACTATAAAAGAATACGGTTAGGGTTGGAGATGCATTTTGAGTTATGGTTACAGTTAGGTATTAGGGTTAGGACTAAGGATTATTATTATGGTTAGGGTTTTGGGTTATGGTTAAGTAAGAGTGAGGTTTAGGGTTAAGGGTCAAAGTTGTAGTTGATTAGAGTTAGGGTTCAATTACGCTTAGTGTTTTATTATGCTAAGGGCTTAATTAGGATCAAGGGATGGGGTAGATTAGCGTTAGGATTTAATAAGAATTAATGGCTAATTGTGATTAAAGTTCAATTAAGGTTAGTGTTAACTTTAAGTCTATAGTTCAATTAGGGCTAGGGTTAAATCTAAGGCTATGGCTCAATTATTGTAAAATTATAGTTTAACTTGTAGTTAGGGCTTAATTATAGAGTTGTAGGTAAGTTTAGAGTTAGGTTATGGTCTGAGTTCAATTTGGTCTAGGTTAGGGATACTGTCAAGGTTAGGGTTTGATTATGATAAGTGGTTGAACATAGTTGTGATTACTATTAGATTTTGATTACGGTTAAAATTATAATTATGATTCAATTACTTTAGGCTCAGGGTAAAATTAGGGTAAGGGTTTGGGCTAGAAATGAATTAGATTTGGGATTCAGCTAGAGTCACTTTTAATTCTAGGGCTACAGATAAGTTTAAGGTTCAATTAGGGTTCAAGTTCTAGGCAATGTTTAATTCTAAGGTTAGAGTTAAGTTTAGGTTTAGGTTTCAATTATGATAAGATTAAGTTTGGGGTTAACATTAAGCTACAATTAGTGTTAATGTTGTAGGACTATGCATTCATTAAACTTATTATCTATTTCTTATAAAATATTAATAAAAATTTTCATTATTATGTACATTTTTTGGAGAGTTCTATAAAATAAATACCTTTAAAAATTATTCTAATAAAACTAAGACATTTTAAAACAGCTTAAAGTTTTCTTAATTAAAATTATCTTTTAACCTTTTAAATTTTTTATAATTAACATAAAAATTATTTTTGACCTTTCTAAATTAATAATCATATGTTATTTTTGAATTTATAAACATTATCTTTTATAATTGGAATTTAGAAACATAGAATTCTTTTTTTAATCTTTCCGAATTGAAAATTAAGATTACCTGAGTCCTTTCTTAAGAAAAAATATTGCTTCTATTTTCAATAATCCAATCATTTTTAATCTTTCCATAACAACATTCTATGAAGGCATCAATATCTTAAGATTTTCATGTTTAAGATTTAGAAATATAGAAAATCTTTTTGATTTTTTTTTTTTTTCAATAAAAGTGGATTATTCCACTAAATTTTTTTATTAATATTTTTTAATTTTTTACATAGGATTCAAAGAGCATATTTTATTTTTTATTTTTTATTTTTTGATTTAGAAATATAGAAAATCTTTTTGATTTTATTAAATTGGAAATCAATATTTTATTTATATAATTTTGATTTTTTGAATTTTGAAACATTATATATTTATGTTTAAGATTTAGAAACATAGAAAATCTTTTTGATCTTACTTAAATTTGGAAATTAAGATTCTTTCCTTCCTTTTTCTATCAAAATTTTGCTCTTATTTTTCTATTAAAATGTTAAATTAAACAAAAATCTAGATATAAATAGACAATTAATTTAGAATGTGCTGAAAACAAAAATATATAAATATTATTATAATTTAAAATTAAATTAAATTATAATGAAAAAATAGTTAAATTTGAATTATATTGATTTTCAAATCAACTAAAATTTGGTCCATATGAACAAATAAGAAACATAAAACTCCTTCAATCATTTTATAAATGATTGAACTTTACTCAGGTAAGAAGAAAATTATGTTTGCAATGAGAACGTTAACTTGATAGATGACAAAATTAGAAATAAATATAAAGCACGCTACAAATCATATCTTTACATTTATAGAAAAACAACACTTAAAAAATTATTAGATCCAAATTTGTAATCCTCAAATTGCTCATGATCTCAGATCATAGCAGTATAGAGACTACAGAAAAATTAATTCAAGATCATGTGGTTGCTCATGAATATATACTATACCAATTATATAATTATTTCGATTCAATTGTTATAGTCACCGATTTCATGGGTTACAAACAACAAAGGTGTGTATAAAGTCTGTGTATAAAGTCTGGAGAGAAATCAAGAATTCTAAAATTTTAAGTATCCATGAGAAAGCAGCATCTTACAGATCTTTTTTATGTCCCTGCCTTTTAAGGCAGAGACTAATGTTTTCGCTAGGCTCTTTGCAGGCGCAAATTTCCCGGTCTTGTTGCGTGGCGTTGATTGATGCTTTTCAGAGACCACTGACCACTGATCACTGAGAGAAAGAGCAGGAGCAGTTTGAGAAAGAGCAATCAATTCCATTCAATTCCGCATATACTATTATTTTTTATAGTCACGATTTCATGGGTTACAAACAACAAAGGTGTGTATTAAGTCTGGAGAGCAATCAAGAATCCTAAAATTTAAAGTATGCATGAGAAAGCAGAAGCCTCTTAAGGCGGAGATTTCCCGGTCTTGTTGCGTGGCGTTGATTGATGCTTATGTTTCTTGCAGGAGACATTTGCGAACTTTGCTGAACAAACAGCTTTTGAGAGACCACTGACCACTGGGGTTTCATATGCTAAAAGGGTTCTTCACTGAGAGAGAGAGAGAGCAGTTTGAGAAAGAGCAAGGTCAGCAAATTTTAAAGACGCCAAATGAATGTAACAATTCACTTGACCCGTGTGAGAGTGAATATGAGATCACACCTGTTCAAGATGAATATGCCTAGTAATATTCTTACAGCTCGAACCCTTCAGAAATATTCATAAGTGTAATGTAATGAGTGGTAAGGTGCGCAAATTGATCTTTCTATGCTGCTTAAGTTCTTTCATGTTGTCTAGTCATATATCTTCATCTATCAGGTAGTTTTTTCATGTTGTCGAGTCATATATCTTCATCTATTGTCAATTGGCATAGCTACCAGAGAAGACATACCTTGCTTATATCCCCGAGGCTCTGTTGATATATTAGATATCATTGTGTGGAATTTATGATCTGCACTATAGCTAATAGCCAATAGGTCATAGCAGCATCCACAACCCAACAACTTAGTTAGAATTTGTGATAAAAAAAATTCACTTATTGTATGAGAATGTCTAATTGTCAATTAGTGGAGACTAGAAGACTAGCAAAACTAAGACATGGAGAGGGATCATTAAGAAGGCATCCATGCTTCTAAATAAACACTTTCATTCGTCTCCTTGGTCTATGCGTGTGGATCATTCAATTTTAGGGGTTTTCGGTTTTATATAGGGTGCCAATGCAGGTCCAAACTTTTTATATCAAGATTATTCTTATCTGAAAGCTTCATGTGACTTTCAATATTGTTACTACTAATTTTAATCTTTCTACATTTGCAGGGTTTTAAATGCAAAATCTTAATTCAACGAAGAGCTGCACATCGAAGCCAATTCAACAAAATGCAAATGCTATACTAAACATAGCCAAATGGAATTAGTCATGACAATGAATAATTAATTTTATTTTTTTTGTTTTGATAAAAGTGGAGGGCCCACTGAAATTATATTAAATCTTTATAATTTTTACATGGTGTATGATTCAATGAGCACTGAAGGGAAAGAACAATAAGAAAACCCTTCAGTATTGCTCAAGAAAACATAAGCCTATCTACCCATTACAATAGCCCATAGGCAACCCAAATACAACCCCTGATTACATTATCAATTACATTAGATATAAATGAAGCTTTGAAAAGCTTGTAGGAACCAATAAACCACTAGAGAAGATATCATCCCAAAAATGAAACCACCATATTTTAAACAAAACAGTGCCAACACCCAAAAAACCAATCTGCCTATGCACCACATGAGTCCAAGGCCCTGCAGAGAACAAAACACATAGCCAAAAGGGAACCAAGGAAAAGCAATCCTGACATAAAAAATATGGTTAGCATACATAGGCCTATCCATGTAAGAAGTAGAGGAAGATGGAGAAAACCTTCAGGAAACAGGGTGAAACCAATCCATAAAATAATCCAAAGCAAAAGCCATATCAGTAACAACATGATAAGGAACCATCTACACCACCAAACAAACTGCACTTTCCAATTCCTCAGAAAAAGCCACCAACCACCAACTCTGTTGAAAAAACTCCAAATAATGCAGAGCATTGTGTAACAGAGATAAAGAACAAAAGAATGAATGTCATACCTGAGAACCTATCCAGAATATAAGAGAGAAGAGGATAACCGTTGTATGATTACCATGTCATCATAAGAGAAAATGCCCAACAAGAGATCTCATACAAAATATGGAACTTTCTCATAGCTTACAGCAGGCTCAATCATTAAAGCAAATGCCTAAACAGCACGGTGCCCACGGAGCATAATGATTCATCCGAAGGATCAATGCACAAAATGTGAAAACAAAAACTCATGGCATGGTCACCCAAATCTATCTGCAAGGAGAAATGATTACCAAAAAAGTAGAGCATCAAAGCATTATACCCAAAATTCATCCACGAAACATAATGAGTAGCATAGAATATCCGATACCAAATCAGTGCCCAAAAAGTCCAAGAAAAACTGAGGTACCATCTGCCACGATGCTAAACCCATAAACTCATCATATAGCTTCATGCGACAAAACAATGCCAAGCAAAAAACCAATAATTACCAAAACTGCCAACTGAACATAAGTCATCCCTTCCCTAACCAATTGGGAACATAATTACAAAAACCCAAAATGATCTCACCCATCTTAATTGCCAATCAATATACCACAAAGCTGAAGGATAAGGAAAGACCAAAAGCCAATCACCAAAATAACAAAAGAAGAACGAGAATATCCATCAACAAGGTTATCCATAATAAAAAATGTGGGCATAGAACAAACATGAGAGTCGACCCAACCCCTATTCACTATCAAATGAGTCTCAGTTGGGCCTAAATTGCCCCTCCAACCTCCTTACTTAATAAGGCGCTACTACCAAGAATACCTAGACCAAAGATGTTGTCATAAGGCAAGACAACACCCCCCCTATAGCCATTCAAGGAAGTAAACTCCCCATGAGGCGAGGAGATTCTCCCAATACGTGACAATAATAATGATATTGCCCCAAAGGCCAATACCCTCATTATAGGCACTTACGAAAGAACAACCACACCAAGAAGGACTATTAAGATAGAAGTTTCATGCAGGAGATAGGAAAGTCCGAAGGGCAAGTTCTATACAATCAACACCTTCACTAACAGCCTTGTTTGCAAGAAAATCCGCAAAAACATTAATCTCTCTAAAACAGTGTGAAATCGAGAAAGTGGAAAAACCATTAAGTTGGAGAAGAATGTGCTCCAAAAGATACTACAAGTGCCAAGAGAGACACTTTTTAGCAGCAACTGCTTGAAAGACTAGCATTGAATCACCTTCAATAACAATATCCTTGATGTTTAGAGAATGAGCAAGATCAAGTCCAAAGGATAGAGCTTGAAATTCAACCAAGTTATTAGTGCCATAACCAATATATTTACCAACTGCTTTGATGATTTTTGAAGAATGATAAAAAATAATTACCCCAATTCCAGACTTCCCTCAATTTTCCTTAGAGGCCCCATCAAACTGAAGTTTGAATGAAGGGAAAGGGGGAGAACTCCATTTAGCCATCTTGTGCTTAAGAAGTGAAGAAAATCCATCTGATATAACCCCATCAGAAGGCATTAAATGAAGCAAAAGCCATCTCCAAGAAACCCAGTTATCCCAATGAGAAAAGGATTTAAGATGATCTAAATTTTTATGAATGAAAGAAAGCACCACTTCACTAATGGAGGCTTGGATTTTACCAATTATGTTTGCCAAAGATGCAGACTTATGTTTGAAGATTCTTGAATTCCTTTCAAGCCAAAGATTCCAAATCATCAAAGATGGAGAAACAATCCAAAGAGATGAGTAGAACGAAGCGGGAAACAACAAGGGCCAGGACAAAAATTATGAAAGTAGATTTGAATAGAGAGCAAAAGACCATCCTAGTATACCAAACAGCCAATACCAACATTTAGAGGCAAAGGGACATAGCAGGAAAAGGTGATCCACCGATTACATACAATAACCACAAAAGACACAAGGAAACACTACTGTAATCCCAAGCCTATCCAATTGCATTCCAGTAAGGATTTTATCTTGGACTGCCAACCAAGAAAAAGCCCCTTCTTTTGGAAGACAAGCAGAATGCCATAAAAGCTTTGCAGGCCAACAAAAAGATATAGGGGTTTGAACCAAAGAATTATACCCCTCTTTTACCGAATAGGAGCCTGTAGCATTTTTAACCCAAACCAAAGAATCCTCCTTGTTATGGAAAACTAAAGGTCTCCTACGAAGTTTTTCTACAAAAGCTAAAATGATATCATTATTAATAGCTAGGGGAGGGATATCCTTCCATTTAGCCAGTAAACATGGACCTAAGGTGACAATGGTAAAATAGTCTGCAACAAAAGGTCCCCAAAGGTTTGATAGGATATCCGGAAAAGGGGACTAGTCACGAATAGCTGAGAAAGCAGGATGCCCATTCCAAACCTCATCCCAAAAATGGGCCTTTCTCCCATAGTGGACAACCCAAGATAAATGTGGTAGGACCACCTCCCTACAAGAAATAAAAAAATTTTAGAACGCAAAACCCCTTGGAAGGGATGTTGCAGTAAAAATCCTTTCTCTGGATGTTCCCCTTAAATACTTAGCGAGCATAACGTAGGCCCATTTACTACAGGGGGTTGCATATAACTTCCAAATCAATTTTGCCCCCAATGCTTTATTTTGAATAACTAGATCACGAATACCTACACCCCCTAGCTCCTTGGGATGACAAATTTTATCCCAAGCAAGAAGAGGAATCTTCTGTTTCCTTCTTAAATTATCATTCCATAGGAAGGACCTGAGGGAAACCTTAATCTTCTCAACAACTTGAGAGGGAGCCTATAGGTTAGACATCATATATGTAGGTATAGCATTCAAAAATGATTTGATTAGAAGGATCTTGCCAGCCATTGTTAGCCACTTATGATTCCAGGAGGAAATTCTAGACGAAATAGAATGGACAACTTTATCCCAAAAGGAGGTCTTACCTGATCCCAGAAAGAAAGGAATGCCTAAGTACATATAGGGAAAAGTCCCAACTTGAAAACTCCAAAAACGGGCAAGATTGTCCTGAACTAAAGTGGGGACATTCACAAAAAAGACTTTGGACTTCTGGTTATTAACCTTTTGGCCAGAAAAAGGCTGAATAATCAAAAAAAAAATTCTTAATAACTTGAGCTTCCCTCATAGAGGCCTCCCCAAACAAAAGCATATCATCAGCAAATAAGCAATGAGATTGTGAAGAAGGGAGGCCATCCACTCTGATGCCTGACCATAAACCCGATGTCGTAGCATTAGATATAGCCCTACTTAATGCTTCCACCAAAAGAATAAACAAAAAAGGAGATAAGGGATCTCCTTGTCTAATTCCCTGGGAGGAAGCAAAAAAACCCAAGGGAGACCCATTATCAATACTGAGAAGCGGGCATAGGATATACATGAAAAGACCCACTTAAGCCAACACTATGAAAACCCTAAATGATTCAAGACTGCTAGTAGGGATTACCAATTAACGCAATCATAAGCTTTAAGCATGTCTATTTTAAGAATCATTGCTGATACCTTCTGCTGAGATATGGAGTGCAGGATTTCGTGACCTACAATGACACCTTCAGGAGTTTCCGGTCCAGGCACAAACCCACCCTGCTCTAAAGAAATTATCCAAGGAAGGAGTTTAGACAATCTAACCGAAATTGTCTTAGTAAAGATTTTATATAAGGTGGTACACAAGGCAATTGGACAAAAGTCCGAAAAAGAGGTAGGGTTGTCTACTTTTGGGATAATAGCAATAAGAGTAGTATTAATTTCCCTTAAAATCGACCTATTCCTTCTAGAATCCTCCAAGGCTTGTAGCACATCTTTCCCTATAAAGTCCCAACATTTCTGAAAGAATAATACCGTAAATCCATCTGGTCCTGGCACCTTTTCCAGGTGCATGGAAAAGACTATCTCTTTCAATTCAGCCAACGAAAAAGGGGCCATAAGCATCTTATTATCTCCTTGAAAGACTAAAGGAGGGATTGAATTTACAAACTCGTCATCAACCACCACCAACTCTGCTGAAAGAAGAGATTTAAAAAACCTAATAGCTTCAGTAGATATTTCATCTTCATCTATCAGAGAATTACCATTAGAGTCAATAATACAAGAGATTCGATTGCGAAGTCTCTTGAGATTAGAAGGGGAATGAAAGAATTTGGTATTTTGATCACCTTCAGAAAGCCAAAGATCTCTAGACTTCTATCTCCAATAAGATTCTTCCCTAGCCAGGGTCTCACTCAACTGTATGTTTAACAGCTTTAGCTTATCGTACATTGCAGAAGACATACCAGAAGCAACAATGTTTTTATTAAGTTTCTCAATTTCTTCCTGAATCCTAGCCTTTTCACCAAAAACATTCTTAAAATGACGCACATTCTAATACTCTATCATTAACTTTAAAAAACCCAACTTCTTAACTAGTTGAAACATCCGAGACCTAGGAAAAAAAGGAGCTGAATTCCACCAATATTTTAAGGAAGGTGAAAATGATTGATCCCTAAACCAAATTGGCTCAAACTTGAAAGGTAACTTTCTAGGATCCCTATCCTCGAAAATATTGAACTGAATAGGGAAATGATCAGAACCAGTAAAGGGGAGAATTAAGGATATAAAATCCTGTCCCGAATTGAACCAATTATCCGAAACCATAAAAAGATCCAGCCTTTCTAAAATCTGACAAAAGTCCCTTCACATATTAGTCCATGTAAATGATCCATTAAGAGGTTTACAATCAACTAAATTCAAGGAATGGATGAAGTTGCAAAAGTCTGAAATAGCATGTTTATTAGGGATGATTCCCCCAGCCTTTTCATCCATACTAGTAATTGCATTAAAATCTCCCCCAAAAATCAAAAAAACATTCCGCAGAGGGGTAGCAAGAGAAACCAAGAAATTCTAAAGTATTCTTTTTTCAAGAACCCCAGAAGGACCATAAACATTAAATAGCCAAAACTTTAAATTTGAAGACCTTCTCTTAACTAGCCCAAGAATCCAATTAGATGATGAAGCAATTAATGAGAAATGAACAACATAATCTCTCCAAATAACTGCCAACCCACCTGAAGCACCTGAAAAGGGAGATGAGCAAAAATTCCATACTTTTCAAGAAGAAAATAACCTATCCGTCGACTGCAGATTTAGCTTAGTTTCTTGCAACAACACCAAATCACACTTCATTAATTCCAATTGTGACTTAATCAAGTGTCATTTGTTAGGGGCATTCAAGCCCCTAACATTCTAGGATATTATCCTCATTGGTCCTAAGGGGAAGCACTAGCTCCCCTCAAAGCATTTAAAGAAATTGGAGAAACCAATCCTACCTAAAAAACCTTATGCAGACTTCATTTAGTAGCTAAAGCTCTTGTGAGAGGAAGACTAAAGGGTTTCTTTGATCTTTTCTTTTTCGAAATCTCCAAAGAAGAAAGAATAGTTGATTGGATTCCCACATCAATTTCCAATTTGGTCTTAGTATGCTTGGGCTTGCGACCCCTCTTCCCTGGAGTAGACAAGGGTGAGGAAGGGAGAAGAGGGGTTTGTACCAAAGGAAGTCTAGGAGTGGTCACCATAATAGCCTTATCTACCCTAACATCCTCCTTATCTGAGACTACGGGAGCCAGAGATGACACAAGACCTGAAGCCACCAAAGCTTATCCCTATTGAGAAGCTCAAAATAATTATTGGTGGGAAAAGCGGCCAAGTCATTCTCCAAACTACCCAAATCAATCGAGATCGAAGAAATTACCTTATTGGCTAAAGGAGAATCAAGAGAAACCTTATTAGATTTAACAAAATCCTGTACCTGAGCAATGAGATGCTTGTTTGGAATAACATCGATCTCCACAGGTTTGTCAGTATCTAACAAAACCTCAGGGACTTGTGATGTAGTTTCTAATTAAATACCCCCATCTGAAGTAGTATCAGCACCCATATCTTTATGAAAAACACCAGGGATTCGTGATTCAGCCCCTAACATATTACCCAACTTGACCACAAGCTTAGAGGACAATCCTGTATTTAAAGTGATATTAGGTTTTTTCAGAGGAAGAGCATTCAACTGCCCAATCCTCGGGGGAGGGACAAAATTTTTAGGAGTCGTGGCAGAAAATGTAGAAGTAAAGGTCTTGTTCATGGGGGGAGGAGAATTAACAACAGAACCCGACAATTGGATTTTATTCCAAGTAAGAGCTTCCACATTCTCATCAAATGAAGATTCAACTCCCCTCGAGCCAAAAAAAATGGATTTCATATGAAAAAACATTGGAGAATCCATAACTACATCATAGCAACCAAAAAACCCAGATTCCCTAACCAGATTTTGATGCCACAAACCAAAAGGAGACCGAATATTGCAAAACTTTGGTAGAGAGTTTTTAGGGCAAGTTCAAACACAAATTTTGACAACCAATGCCCCATCCTCAAACAATGAATAGGACATAAAAAATTTACCCAGCGAATCCCTAATTCTTGTTAATATATCAGATTCGATAAATTCAGATGATAAAAGTGGAAGTTTAAACCACATTGGGACCTATTTTGGGCCAACCCTAGAAGCTGCCAGAAAGGGTTTCCAACTTTCCACAAAAATTTGGTTCTTTCCAAGCCAAAAAAATGGAGTGCATAAAGCCTTATCTCTAGTAGATGCAGAATCAAACACAATAATAAATGATCTTGTAGAAAGAATATGAAAGTACAAAGTGCCATACCAATGTGCATGAATTTTATAATGAAGTTTGGATAGAGGAATAGAATCGCCCCAAACCTGAATCACAACTGCCAAAGCTTGAAGGTCAAGGGCTTTCTTCCCCAAAATGGCATCCAAGGCATCAATCAACAGAATTGGAATCAGAGCAGGCTGCAAGGGTAATTCCAAATTCTGCAAATGACCTCTCAAATCCCTTGACAACTTCGCAAAGGCATTTGCCAGGTGAGTAAGAGCCTTATTTTTAGAAACCCTAGCATTCCAATTTTGTTTGCATAAAACTGATGCTTCAGTGCAATGCTTTTTACTCTAGTCTTTGTTATAATTTCATTTTAATCCAGATTTCAAAAATTGTCTCCACATTAAGTCCTGATAGAAGATGCAAAAGACTTTCACAAACTAAAATGGAGGCCAACAGATTATTATCTTCCTTCATGAAATTAGGAGTATATTGCTAACTTTAGAGCATGGAAGTTGTTGTTTTGTCACTTTATTAAATTGAACTTGGTGCCTTCTGCAAATGTCTACTAGCATTACACAACATTGTCACAAACAGGTTTCCAAAATTGTCTCCACATTAAGTACTGATAGAAGATGCAAAAGACTTTCACAAACTGAAATGGAAGCCAACAGATTATTATATTGTTTCATGAAATTAGGAGTTTATTGCTAACTTTAGAGCATGGAAGTTGTTAAAACTGAAGTTGGTGCCATCTGAAAAAAGAACACCATGAAAATGTGTACTGGCATTACATAGCATCGTCACAAACTTTAGTAAGTCTGCAGATGCTACATGCCGAATTTCTAAACAAAATCGCTTCCTTTGCCCTTTTCATAAATCTCCATTTCTTTGCAAACAGCAGGGACTCGAGCTGCAACGCAGCCCTTGTTTAATATGTTGACGGAAATGAGAAAATTCCCTTTACTGCGAAATTTTCCTGATTTTTCGTCCATCTCAACAGCGACTTTCTGATCATTGTCACCCAATTGCATGCTTCCATCATAAATGGCATACAAAATCAACTGAGATGATCCCAAACCAATTCCTAATCCATTTGGAAGCTGGAAGCTATATGCATGCATTTGCATAATAAGACCCACAAAAAATAAAGATATTAGAAGAATCAACGGCACATTTTTCATTTGTATCCTAATAGCATATGAAGTCCCTGAATGCTCTCGTGTGATTTTATGTTTGCATATCTTGTAGAATATTGTGTTACATCATTTGAAAATTAAAAATTATATAATGATTTATTTTTATAAAATCTTGGATTTTGTATTGCCACTAACAGTAAAATATACTCTAAAATCTAATGCTAATCAATCATAGATAATTTAAAAAAGTCATAAATGAAATCTAATGCATACCAAATGTTAAACTACATCCATACTATCTGATTTCAAAATAGTGCATTTGATGTTCAACAACATCCATGCTATCTGAGTTCCTCAAGCTCTTTGTGGTAATCAAACCCAACTTCAGATCTAAAGTGAACAAAACTCATTACAAACTTATTACAGAGCTCCATCGTTAAACTGTATCCGCTCAATCAAAAAAACTAACAACAAATCAAAAGAAATATTAAAATAAAATAGGGGGCATCAATTGAATCGTATCTGATTGGGTGAAACTCCAAATTTTCTGGAGAGTAGAAATAGAAATAAGGTTTCTTTACAAAAGAGAAGAATAAATAGTCCTTAAGAGTAGGAAACAAAGAGATTATGTTCATTAAAAGAATTGATCATATATTTATGAATGACAAAATATAAAGAACAGAACTTTCAGGTCAGATTACTCATAAAATCAAACATTTTACAGATGAGAGAAGAAAAAAGCATACTTTGGTGTGTAGCGTAAACAATATTGTGATGCCCAATTCCATCCATGTGTTTCCCAACTTATGAATGTAACCTAAATTTCCATCTTCCTCCAGGTTGCAAACAAATTAATCACAGCCATGTTTTCATTTAAATAGACCTATAGTGAAGATGAAACGTTGGTCTTTCAGTCTTCCATTGCAGTTATGGATTAAATGGATGCTCCTATTGATGCAATAACCATGAAATGGATGCTTCTGTTTTCATTTAAATTAACGCTGGTCTTTCAGTCGTCCATTGCAGTTATGGATTAAATGGATGCTCCTATTGATGCAGTAACCACGAAATGGATGCTTATATCTATGCAGTAACGCCAAACTCTTGGTATATCCAATTTTATAAAGATTTTAAAGTGATTCATTTCACCAGTTTTGTAACTATAAGGAAACGTAATTAATACATCATTATTTCAATAAATAATTAATAAACAAAATTATTAATATTTAAAAATAGACTTACTAAAATTATGTACTAAATAATTCATTATCACACTTACCCAACTGCATGGGCATCTGTGAAGTTATAGCGTTATCAGATATCTAAAGACAGAAGCCTCAGTGCATGTGGAGTAAGATAATAAGATAGAAGCTTCAGAATTACGTACTCCACAAGGAACTTTCTCATCACCCCTCTCTCTATCTATGTAAAACTACTTTCTTATTCTTGAGATAATATTTCAAAGTGTTGAAATACAGGTCTAATTTTAGAGCTCTATGACAAAGGATACCTTTTGCCGAACTTTAGAAATGCAACATCATTATTTTTCTAATATTTATTTTTATTTATTTATTTCACTACTGTGTTTTTTTTATTTTACGATTTCAAAAAATAAATGTATTGTATTAATACTATTATACCTCAAGTCAAATTTTGGGTCTTCAATTGAAATGGTACTTTTCCAAGTATTAGCAGTAGATTAAACAAATCAAATTTTAAGACTCAGATGGAGAGCGGAAGCGATGATGATGAGGGGGAAGACAACCCTTTTCCCCCTCTTTTGTTTCTACATCGTGGATTTGTTCCCCTTGTGGCTGGTCATGGTTTGTGTTTCAGGGGTCTATTTTGTTGAAAGTCGTATGGCAGTTTGGTCAGGTTGTGGGGGAGCTGCTTTTGATGGTTTGCGGTTTTCTCGTAAATTCTTGCTGGCCCGTGTTTGGTGGAGCTTTTAGAGATTTTGTCCAATTGGTTTTGTGAGAACTGCTCCCTACCCTTGCCTTCAGAATGGGCTGGATTACTGGGGCCTCTTTTTGTTTTTGAGGGTTATTCATTCAGAGGGATGTTGTTACCCTTTTTATAGTCCCTGGTTTTTCTTGGTGGTGTGGTTTTTCAGAGGTCTTTTGAGGCTCTGGATCTGTGCCCTATTGGAGGTTGTTTTGGGGTTGTTGGCCTTTTCATGCCTCTGTCTCTATTTTCTTTCTCATGGGGAGTCTTCTATGTTGTCTATTGAGGTGAACTCGACTACTTTTGAGTGGAGTTGATAGAGTTTGGATGGTTGCTTCCTTTCGACAGCCTCTTTGGTTTGTTGATGTTGTGGTTTTGGGAACCATGCTAAAACCCAGTGCTTCGGGTTTGGGGAGCCTGTTAAATCCTTGTGGGGTGGATTTTATTGGGTTTGATTGCTACATTTTAGCCACTATCTTTTTGATCCAGAACAAGGTTAAGGGAGCCTTTTTAAAACCCTTTTTGGCTCTGAGTGCGGGATCTGATCTTGTTGGTTCTTATTATGCTTATCTTGGATCCTATTTTCTGGAGGGTCTCAATGACCTTCATGTTCAAAGCTCCAAGGCTTGATGCTTCATGGTTTTTAATGTACATCTTAGGGTTTCTCTAGCGTTTCCTATTGAGGTGGGCCTATCTTCCATGGAGGGGGAGGTGAATGTTGTTGGAGGTGGATGCGATTGGTTATGCTTGGAGGCTTTTCTAGTGTTTTTGGGGTAAAGGTTTTGGGTGCCTCTTCAAAACCCTATGTGGTTGTGGGAGCCCTATAAAACTCACTATTAAGGTTGAGGGAGCCTAGAAAAACCCTATGTACTATTCTCTTTCTAAGGCTAGGCTGGATACTGGAAGTTTTCAAGCGCACAGTCTAGCCAGTCTTTGTTTTTGGTTAGGATCGGGTTTTTCTAATGATTTGCTGAGAATTATACTTCAGGTTAAGGGTGCCTGGGAAAACCATGTTTGTTGGCTGAGGGTGCCAGTCATAGCCTCATTCTCTATCCTGGAGATCTACTAGTCATTTTAGATCCCTTGGTTCTGCCAGCATGGTTTGTTTTATTCTATCTTTGTAATCTAACTAGCATCTTTCTAGTGTTGGTTGTTGGGTGTCTTTGATCTATTTGCTTGCAACATCCCATTGTTGGTATCGTATCCCTGTAAGATCCTTGGGTTTCAGGTCCCTTCAAAAACTATTGTATGGTGTTTCTGGTCCCCTCAAAACCTATTTATCCTAATGAAAAAACAAATCAAATTTTGAGTAAAACCTAATGTAATTAACATTTTACCTAAGATTAATAAATTAAAATTAAGGTGTTTAATTTATTATTTATTATAAAATATTTACACAATATTTAAATAAAGTTTTAAAAGCAATTATTCAAGGTAATGATAAACTAATTACTCCTAAATTTATATTATTTTATATTGAATGAACATTCAAAATATTTATACAACAATTATATTAAAGATGAAGTTTTATAAACATGAATGTACATCACTAATTAATAATAAAAAATTGAGATAATAATTTGCAACAGTGAAAAATTAGGCCAATGATTAAATAAAATTGATTAATACAAGAATAGGTTTCGAAGAAAGCAAGTACTATAAGAGGGAAGCACTACACAAGAACACGATTCCTACATAGAACCCCACATGTCTTCACGACATGAAGTAAAGGCCAAGACGCTTCTAGTGTACACTGAATTATATAAGCCATAAGGGTTGGTTTTTCAAACTGTCACACTCTTTCACAAGAGTTTTAATTATCATTTTATAATATGATTATTTCTTTCTTTTTAAAATACTTCTCATTAATCTATTTTTATTCTGGGGAAAAAGTCTCATAACAATAAAGCCTTAAAGATCATTTATTTTTAAAAGAAGACCCAATTCAACATATCCATTTTATTTACTATTAGGAAATGGAAAAAGGGAAATCCTAGCAATTAAAGTTCATTTGAGAAGGTAGGAAACCCAAGAAGAAATCCAAGGTTTGCAATATTGATTGATTTGTTTTGAGTCCATAATTTTTTTTAATTACTATTGTGGATTTTCTTTTTCGAGTTCTATTAAAAGAGGATGCTCATGCTTCCTTTCGAGATAAAAGAATCAGAAATAGATTAATTCATTTGAAATTGGCTTCCAATGCAAATGAATATAGGAATCTACTTCCAAAAAATGTGTGTAGCAATATATTAACTACAAAAAAAAGTGTATTTTATTTTTCAATACAAGGGAAAGGCTTTAAGACAAAGTTATCAAAATTCTTGGATATCAATAGGAGTCTCTTCTTAATATGTATCTCAAGACTTGTATTTTGAGACTTGGACTGCCTTCGCCTACAAAGAAACTACTTCACAACTACTAGTTTGGCATTGTGAATTTTGTTTGAGAAATCTTGTGCATTGGAAGGTAAAACTTCTCATTCAAGCTAGAAAATATCAACTCTTTAAGTATTCTCTTCAAAATATATTTATTTTCTATTTGTTTCTATTCAAAATTATGGTTCTTATGGTTTATTATATTGAACAGATTCAAAAGAAATTCTCATGGATAGTGGTAAAGTAAAAAAAGAGTTTAGATCTTGTCAAATGGGGACATTGATTGTAAGACAAAGTATCTTGGAGACCTTAGGCTAAGAAAGTTACAATATTTTAATAAAGATTTATTTTCTAAAATTGGATGGAACTTAATATTTAAATAAAATGATATGATAAGAATCTCTCAAGCCAAATACCTTAGGAGTGATAATCTTCTCTCCCCTAATACCTCAACGTTTGATGATTTGGAATAATATGTTGAATACTTAAAGAATCCTTAGTCAAGGTATTATGTCAAATGTGAGAGATGGTCTAAGGATCAACTTATGGGAGGATGTCCAGATCACTAATGTACCTCTTAAATCAATAACTAAATGTTTAAGAATTACATGGGTCCTCTTTCTAGGCTTTTTTGCATTAGAATTTTTTATTATTTTGATTAGAGTGAGAGAAAATCCAAGTGGAATCCTTTCCCATTGTAATATTTTTATGGGAAAGGAGGTTATAGAGCAATTTGTTTTATTCCTTAGAGAATGTTGTTTCATTTGAAAAAAACTAATGAATATATTTGGACAACCAATAGATTGAGCTAGTGACTTTATTAATTGATAAGAAAGTTGTAAATAAGGTTGAGAAAGTGAACTCTTGTGGTAGAGTAGTAAGTGAATGGATGGATAGAATGCTCAGCCAAGGGACACATCTATTGAGCTTTTTAGTTACTTTGATTGATAATATAGAATGTGTAAAATTTAAGGTCGGCAATGTAAATGATGTTAAATTCTCAATTCAATATGCAGGATATATTCTAGTTATATTTTCTTGATCTGTGTTGTCTATTTATATGATAAATCTAATTATCTTCTTTTGTATGGCAGGTGAGAGGAGCATTTATTGATTTCTATATTCTTCTCACAAATATCAATTGATATATATATATATATATGCAAGAGGGGAGGATCAAGAAATGCCTTGATCGGTCATGTCTTTTAGACATGACCGATCAAGACATTACTTGATCGGACCCTTTGCCTTATAATTACCAATCTGTGCACACATTAATCAACAACCCAATATAAATCGGGGTCTATGTAACTTATTCTTTAACACCAATCGGTGTCTATGTAATTTGATTTAACTGATACTAATTGGTGATCGCTTAAGTGATACCAAGCAGTGTATGCTTTGTCACCCAATAACCAATTGGTTAATCCAGATAATCATTTATTAGTATACTCTCAATGCATCAACTGATATAAATCAGGATACTTGGTTAGCTCGATAATAATCGGTATTCACACTTATAACGCAAACTGATATTAATCGGTATACTATGCTATGAAATGATTATTGATAGTTTGAACACATATCTAACTAAGTAGATTGAACATATCCAAAGGAAAAATGATCATCAGATGAAATAATAGTAGCTTGAAGTTTTTCCTAATAGTTTATCGATAGGATAAATGATTGAATGAGAGACTTCATTTATCTCTCATTCGATCATTTATCTTACCGAAGCTATCATGCATTAACACTCCCTCTTAGCTAGGTAAGATAAAGGCCAACAATATATCAAGCATCACAATTCAAATGATAAAGATTTAAATTCTCATCTTAGAAAATCATATCACCTAATCACATGATATGAAGTTTCACCTAAACACGTGATATAAATGTTCATCATGTCAATCTTGTGATGACAGGATATCACCTAAGCATGTGATATCAGTATTGCCTAAATGCGCAATACTTAAGGATAATCATATGAGAAAGATTTAAATTCTCATCTTATCCAAGTTGTGGTATATGCACAAAACACCTTATACAAATGTTTTACCACAACACAACCTTGGTACATCCATTACACACCAGAGATCCAACATGATAACTGGTTTAGACATTATAAGATCGTCACCTTATAATGTCTACATACAAGTGTTCATTATCTTGGGAGATTGTCATCTCTTAGATATGAACCTAGGGGATAAAATCCAAAATGTCCTTTCATGAGAAAGTAGTTTACACATTAAACATCTTATTGATATGAAAATATAGATTACAAAGCAAATTACCTTTCTATCATACCTAAACCTTTTCTGAAGTGATCAACCTTCACTCCGGGAAGAGGTTTGGTCAAAATATCTACAGTTTGATCTCCAAGAGAAAAACCTCCTACTCGAGGGGGAAAAACCCAACATAAAATGTCTTCTTTATATATCAAATATGTCTAGCAATAATGCAAGACACAGACCCAATATATGTTGCTTAACTCCTTGAAGCAAATTTCACTAGAACAAATCTAATTGGTCTTCTTCACAGGATCAATCTGCCCTAGCTAATATATAAACTGCTCTTCACATAAATTGACTGGATCATAGAATGAGTTTTCATCTTCTATATATATGTGAGGGAGGCACCCTTTCACAAGGGCTCGGTCCTCAATGACACCATATGTCTCTTCACAAGGATGGCCACTACAACATCAACACTCCCTCTTAGCTAGGGAGGAATCCTCGTCAATAATATAGTCATGAAATGACATCCACCATGGCTACTCCTAGAGAGTGGAACACAATTCATCACGGTACTCAACATGATGACATCCATCATGGCTACTCCCATGTATGAGAATGCATATGAACACAAGTGCCCATCATGGAGTTTCTCAATGTGATGTTTTCATCATGACATTCACCATGACTACTCCCAGAGGGTGGAACAAGGGTCCTTCACCTCACACTTCTCCTCACACAAAAGAGTGTATTAACAAGGGCTTTCTCCTCAAACTTCTCTCTCAAGAGAAGAATGCATTAAGCATATCTTCATGATGGTGTGATTCCCTTTGAAACTGATATCAACCTTTTGACCTCCTTGTCTATGGTTACTTCTGATGAAATGTTAGACTCCCTTTGAATCTGATATCAATCGTCTGACCTCCTCTTTGAAGAACCAAATTGCAAGGACAAAATGTATGGGTTCTTCTTATTGGATAAATACTTACTACCATCAACTCGGTCCTATGACTACAAGCATCGAGTTCTTTCTCCCTTTAATGAAATCTCTTATGCTTCTTGGCTGTCCTTTCTTTATCTTGAAAGATCACCTGCAAAAAATGACTTATAGAACTCTGTCATGTACTTAGAAAATTCATTACCAGTGGAATAAGCAAGGGCCCCTATGGTCAACATCGCTTCCTCATGGACTGTTGCACTTCTGCAGGCAAATACTTGTTTATAGAATGGAAATGCGAAATCTCAGAATCTCCACTAAAATCTCCTCCATATTCTTCCTAAATTCTTCATCACAAATAGTACTTCAAAACTCTATAGCCTAAAGAGCAACAAGCTCTTCATCGCTTTTAACTGCTTTTGTTGTGATTCTAAAGATGTCATGTATGTAATGGGAAAGTTTCTCATAGTACATTGAAGAAATTGAAACAAGATATTCAAATGCATATTGTTGTGTGCGAACACCTACTAACAATGTTGATTCACAAATAACACACATAATGTAATTGCATGAATTAATAACTACATATGAAATTCATGACCATTAATCAAACATGGATTACTTATCGCTTTGTTTATTAGTCTTCCTCGCAATCCAACAATTGTTCATTCCCGATTCTTTGCACTTGAAGATTTAGATCTCATTTGATGGTTGCTCTTTGATAAACATACTTTTAGTTGTTGTGTTCATCTGACATGACCATGATTTGTGAGATGTTGAGTCCACATGCCACGCACAGGACACTCAGCAGTATCAATATGGCATCGATCTTTCTCAATAATCTTCCCATCCATGCATTTAAATGAAGACCCTTCTCTGCAAATATGTACATGCTATGAAAAAGACCATTGAACTGATTTTGTCTATAGTAAGACCATCACTTCTCATGTCACTCTCTGACTGGCAAATATATGAGTATTGTTTCCAATGTGGTGGCACTAGTGCCAAACAACATTAAAGATAAACTTTAATGCCCAATTCACAGAAACTTGCTAAGTGATTCGATACACAGTCAATCCATCATATTTATGTCAGATCGAGATCTTGCCACCTCCCTTAAAATTTTGTTGTTGATCAATTTTTTTTTATTATTATTCATTTTTTTTTATTACTTCGACAATTTGCTCTAGTTTCATAAAGACATTTATGACTGTATCTTGTCTACATGTAATTGCATCGTCCAGAGCTGTCTGTTTTTGTTCATCTTGAACGTCTACTTCATCTCCCTTGTCAAAAGCAAATGAAACGTATTTGCGTGACCCTGCCGAGAAAAAAAGATGAAGAGAAGTCTCTCCATCTTCATATTTGTTTGAAGTATTTATCAACTATTTTCCTCCATCGCATTCCTCCAACAAAAAATCCTACAACTTTTATAATAGCATTATCTTCAATAAACCTTACAACATCTAGGGTTGTCAATGCATTATCTATTAAATACACTGATCCAACCCGAGCAAGCAAATATAATAAACTCATTACTGCCAATATAACATGTCCTGCCTTCTTTTTCAACCGACTAGAAGCATGGCCACTAGCTACAACAATTAGAAGCTTGTTTACAAGATCATAATTTCCAATCTGGTTGTTACTCTTCCACATTGCGTTGCTTTGCAGTGTCTACTTGGAACATGGAAGATCGTCTCTCTCGCATTTTGATGCTACGTACTCTATCATCTTTGTAGCACAACTGTATCTATAACTGTGTTCACGGGTTGTGTGTACTATGTCATCGCCTCTGCAAAACTTTGAGACAAAAAGTTCTAGATCGCATCACAAGGGTTTTAACTCCATTCACAACTAGAAGGAGATGATACTCACATAGCCTACGATAATAGCCATCAACTTATGTTTCATTACTCTATGAATGTGATAGGCCTCTTAATGTGGCATGTTCAAACCCATCCTCGTATAGAAAGGCACTTGACAAGATAATCTTGTTTCATGGTAGGAATGCCCGATAATTGATCATACAGTCGGTGTTGTCTGATGATAACAAGGCACTGCAAACAAGTGTTCATCCAGAGTGTATCAGTTACTCCTGTGATCTTATGGATAGTTAGAGACACATATCCACCATCAAACTTTGACTTCCAACCTTTCTTATTGCCTTGTTCGATTCACATAAAATCGCTCCCTGGTGATTCCACAAAGAACTTGGCTCTTAATGTGCAAACTGCAGTTGATTCCCTGACAGTAGAGTTGATCTCCCTTAATATCCAGATTGCATTGGAATAGGCAATTGGGATATCCAAATCACCACACTCAAAGAAGTTCTAACCTAGACGAGTTGTCTGATTGCTTCAACAAATCTGATGGTGCTACCCATTAGAAGAATTTTGATGTTTGAATATATGCTTGTTTGAATTTTCCACAAAATTGAACAACCTCAGGTTCGATTTAACTTGGCTATGATACCATGTAAATGATGTTCAGTTCTCAATTCAATATGCAGATTATATACTAGTTATATTTTTTGATCTAAGTATTGTTTATTTATATGATAAATTTGATTATCTTCTTTTGTATGGCAGGTGAGAGGAGCATTTATTGATTTCTATATTCTTCTCACAAATATCGATTGATATATATATATATATATATATATATATATATATGCAAGAGGGGCGGATCAAGAAATGCCCGATCAAGACTTTACTTGATCTCACCCTTTGCCTTATAATTACCAATTGGTGCACACATTAATCAACGGCCCAATACAAATCAGGGTCTACGTAACTTATTCTTTAACACCAATTGGTGTCTACGTAATTTTTTTTAACTGATACTAATTGGTGATCACTTAAGTGATACCAAGCGGGGTATTCTTTGTCACCCGATAACCAATCGATTAATCCTGATAATCATTTATTAGTTTACTGTGAATACATCAATCGATATAAATAAGGATACTTGGTTAGCTCGATAATAATCGGTATTCACAGTTATAATGCAAACCGATATTAATCGGTATACTATGCTATGATATGATTATCGATAGTTTGAACATTTATCGAACTAAGTAGATTGAACATATCCAAAGGAAGAATGATCATCAAAGGAAATAATAGTAGCTTGAAGTTTTTCCTAATAGTTTATCGATAGGATAAATGATTGAATGAGAGACTTCATTTATCTATCATTTGATTATTTATCTTACCGAAGCTATCATGCATTAATAGGCAAGTCACTAGACCTCCTCTCTCAAGAGCTAAAAGAACAAGGGAAAGACTTTAACAATTGGCTTAAGTTGGAATATTTTGAATTGGATGTTCTAGTTTATAATAAAGTTCTTCCCTCCATTGATGTGTATATTAAACAAAGAGAAGCATTAGGATATTAAATGAATGCATTGGAGAGGTTGATCAAAGACATGAGAAAGGCACATAAAGAGAGTATTGATAAAGGAAAGGAAATCATTAAAAAAATATCTCAATTTCCTTTTACATTCCTTGATGAAAACTAGAAAAATATTCATGTAGATGCAATCATCAAAGAGTTCAATTTGTTGAGTAGGACTGTGGAGGGATGGTGAATCAATCTAAACAAAAAATTACTACAACATATCAAGCACATGAACACCAATATTTATACATGGAAATCCCAAACAAGGAAAACCTAATGTGAGCACCTACCCATAATAATATATCCACTATAAATGTTAATGATTACAAAAGGGATCTCACTACTCTAGACTTGCACACCAAGCCTAACTGCTCATGGGGGAAGATACAAATAGGACTTTCAAAACCTAAAGCTAAATGGACCTAGGGAAGGATACAAAATATGATCTAAATAGAAGGATGTCAAAGTCATGAAGTTGTCCTCGAACTTTGTATCAAAACCAACATCAACACACAACTGTGATCTCAATTTCCAATTCTCTATCTCAACTCTTTGTCACATTCTCAACATATCTTGGATATCATTTGAACATAACACTTCTTTATTGTTCACACTTCCTCTAGCCTTCACTATTCACCACATCTTCTAGACTCTCACACATCTCACTCACTAACTCAAAACACACATATGCCTTATATAAAAGATAGGTCATTAAAGTGTGAACCAAGTCAGTGTGAATAAAAATATACTTTGTGAACCAAAAACAAACACATTGGTCCACTCTAGGAGAAAGAGGAAAAAACAAACACATCTTCCAAAGAACAATTCATCATTTTCTGATTATTGAAACATAAAAAATAACATATCCACATTCTACACATCCATATACACAACCACTAATCAAAACACACTCTCTAATGCAAATAACTCAAATCTGGATCTCCACATGCTACGATGAGATCCATAACATATCAACCACTCTTCCAAATAATATACGAACCTAAGAATAGGTCTAACACAGAATCTTGCAATCAGCAACGATTAATGCCATAACACCTGGAGAACACAAAGATGTTTTCAAACAACACAACCATCACATCCAAGATACTAAAACTATATTCAATAAAGATAACAACAACACTCAATATTGACAATAGACTCTGAACCTAAGCACTTCCAAAACAACCAATACAACAACTGCAACAATAAGAAAGAAAGATAACTCTCCACCAGAGATATTTTAGACCAATCTAGACTTTTCTAGATATCCTCAATTGATAAACAAGTGGATCTAACAGCCATTTTAGATAACTTAGGATCTCTCTTGAAGAAACATAAAAAAATGTTACATTAGTTTGGGAGATTCTATCACTCAGGTCAAGGTTATCAAAGGCCACACTCAAGGTCTTGATTAGTCTTAAATGAAAGCCTCTCTATAAAATTTTGAAGAGTTCTTGAAGCAAGATTTGATTGAATCATACATATCATAGGAAGCTAAATTATTTTTCATGCTTTTTAGTTTAGGTACATTTTTGTAATGTACAAATGATGCCTGAGGTATCTTTTTCTATGTACATGTTTACACTTTAGTTTAGCACATGTCCTAAGTCAAATAGGACTTGACTTTTTCAAAAGTAATACTTGGTTATAAAATTTCCTATCTTTTCTCATAGATGAAGGCTAGTTTTATAAATAGAATACTTTAACTTTATGCAACTAGATTATACCTAGGTGAAAACTAAAATGAAACTTTGAATTCATTTGTAATTCTTGCAAATTCAATAAAAAAGTAGAGCATCTTTGGCATTCAAAATTTGAGTTGAATTCATTTTTGTTTCTTGGTGAGAATGTCCTTATACATCAATCTTTTTATACGATCAAATCTGAATGAGTAAAATCAATGTTTAGAAATGTTGTTGGACAGTAGAGTAAATTTAGTCTTTAATAGTTTGTATTACATTTCAAAAATTGCAAAGTAGAATTTGTGAGTAGATAATGATTTGAATAATTTAAGTTTTGTTTTGTTATCATAGTTAAAATTTATTAATTTATATGTAAATATCAATATAAAGAACTTGAGCTTTATTTTGTTATCTTGGAAAAATTTCATATTGGGTTACAAAGGTTATTAATAAAATTTTTTTTGATAGAATAGTAATGTACTAAAGACTTTGGGCTTTATTACTATTTACTCGTCTCAGTCTTTCATTTTGGGCAACCAGATGCCATGAAATTAACCCTCAAATCTGCTCTACCATAATATTTATCTGGTTCATTTTCCATATAAATCCCACTTAAAATGATAATTTTTTTTTTTATATCTTGCTACTCAATGAATTCTATTTTATTCTTTTAATCCTCTTATTGACATCGTACACAAAATTTACTTTCAACAGCGAGAATATTCTCACCTTACACTATAATACTACTACTACTACTACTACTACTACTACTACTACTACTACTACTACTACTACTATTATTATTATTATTATTATATCTAGAAATAGAAGCTAAGAAAATAGAACATCTTTTTAGCATCTCTTTTTTTCCTTGGTTTACTAAAGGTTGAATACAAGTAATTGTATATGATCACACGCAGATAGTAGAATTAATCTATACTTATAGCTCTCTTTCATTTCTTTTAAATTAAATTTCATATACTAAATTTTATTTAACTCAGTATCAAGCCGATTGATGAAATGCTACTTCTAGTGTCAAGTCTAAACTATCTAGTAATTAGCATGCCAAATGTGTAACTCTTCTTCTTCTCATATTTAAACTTGGAGTCCATTATGATTTGCATCCCTTCATAGTAAATGGACTACTATAATTTTACTTTTATTTTGTCTAAGCTCAAGTTCATAATTAATAAGTTCA
This sequence comes from Cryptomeria japonica, assembly GCF_030272615.1. Taxonomy (NCBI): domain Eukaryota; kingdom Viridiplantae; phylum Streptophyta; class Pinopsida; order Cupressales; family Cupressaceae; genus Cryptomeria; species Cryptomeria japonica. The sequence goes on from NC_081407.1 coordinate 227,393,232, forward strand.
CATGTCTCAGGTCTTTGCCAAAATAAACATATGGTCCTGAATGAGGGATACCAATGGAAAAGGAACAAAATAAAACTTGCTCTTCCTCAACTCATACATCATAAAGTATGTCTTAAATTACACTTTTCAAATAAAAAATCTAATTATTATTAGATGTTTTCCAATGTAAAATTACTAACAAAGGCTTTCTCTTCACCCAAACATATTGGCATCATAGAGCCTCATATGCTCTTGCCAAACCCCCAAGCAAGAAAACTAATATAGACCCAAGTTAAATCCATTTGTTATTCTCATATACCTCAATAACTAAGGATAGTATAACCTAAAAAATTCCACGTGATGACTACAAGTTTCACAATAATCTAGAATGCCACTCACACAACATCACATAATAGATTTTGCCCATATCAATATCAAAAATAACTTCACAACCTATCTCAATATTACAATAAATGAAAAAGAAAGGTAGAGGGAGTAAGGAAGTCTTATCTCTCTCAAGATAGGAATATTGATCTCCATCTCCTCATACAAGGATTCCTTCCTTCTCAAATCTCCTTTTTTTCTTCCTTTTCTTCAAATCCTATCAGAGTTCTCCTAAATGGAGAAGTGGGTAACAACCCATTCCATCTTCACAAACCCAATATAAGGTAGATTAACTTGGAATACATGCATGGAGAGGTAACACTTGTCACCTTCTTATCATTTCCTCCATGATGTGTTTTCCTTATTTAAGAGGGGAAAAAAACTAAGACAACCCATTCCCCAAGTCTTCCCTCATAAATGAGGTATGGGTAGTGGGATTGTACCCTCGACTCATGTCTACCCTCCAAATTCGTCACTCATATAAATGAGGACTTTTGGACAGTTAAATCAAGTCCTAAGGCCTTTATTGCAAGACAAATAAGCCCCAACATTAAGGGTATAGACCCTAGGAGTCTATTTTTGTAATTTAAACATGGTAATTGACTAGAGAACCCACATTAAAGACCCACAATGATAAAAATCATGAAAACATCTATAATGCAAATAAAACATCATTTTCTTATAAGTATAAGGATGGATAAACTTATTAATTCTCATAAAGGAGATGTATCTATAGGGTAAGTGCACCAAGATGGTGAACAGAAAAGAGGCCACATGCAAAAAAAAATTGAAATTTCTCATAACCCATGCATGTTCTATGAAATTCAAAAATGTATGGGTTTTGAGGAACATTATATTTAATACTAAAAAAACAAGTTCCACAAAACCCGTACGAGTTTTGAGGAAAAAATTCTCATAACCCGTAGTACTGGTTATGCAAAACTAGAAGTTTTGGCCTTAGTTTTGCATAACTTGTATGGGTTATGTAGAACTAGGAACCAAAGAAGAAGTGAGGGAGAGAGAGAGAGAGAGAGAGAGAGAGAGAGAGAGAGAGAGAGAGAGAGAGAGAGAGAGAAGGGAGAGAGGGTGATAATAGGATAGGATAACGTGAGAGAGAGAGAGAGAGACAGAGAGAGACAGAGAGAGACAGAGAGAGACAGAGAGAGACAGAGAGACAGAGACAGAGACAGAGACAGAGACAGAGACAGAGAGAGAAGATAACGAGAGGGGGAGGGAGAGGTAGGGGGAGAGAAAGAGAGAGAAGGGGGAGAGGGTGATATTAGGATAGGATATATATATATATATATAGAGAGAGAGAGAGAGAGAGATGAGGTAGAGAGAGAACGAGAAGGAGAAGAGGGTGAGAGCCTTGACAGAGAGAGAAGTGTGAGGGGGAGAAAGAGATGAGATAGAACTCAAGGAGGATAATTAGGGCTTAGAATAGATAGAGATGGTGATGAGGGAAGGAAGACGAGAGAGAGGAAAAGAAGAGAGACATGTTGGTTTAAGTTCTACGTACGGGTTATGTAGAACTATGAATGGTACTTTTTGTTTTTCAAAACCCGTGTGGGTTTTGTCTTGGTAAGAGGGTTGGAAAATGACCCTAAGGCTTGCAAGCCCATTTTTCCTCCTTTTTTGTCCCTTTACACATTTTTTCATCTTCCAACCTGATTTCTCAACTTCATCATCATCGAGTTTACAAATGATCAAGTGGGTATCTCTAAAATTACCACCATAATCTCACACATCTTGGTGCACTTACCCTACAATAGGGTTTTTTTTCTCACTTTTCCCATAGTCCTCTTTGCCTTCTTGCACATAGCCAATGTATTCACAAGCATAGTTAGACCACAATAATAAGTCATATTATTTTCTCATTTTTTAATCAAGTTTACTACATAATACCAAACATATTTCCATAAAATCATCTCATTTACAACCTCCCCAATCTATCTAATCATCTATTAAAGAGAATCATGTAATAGATTATAGTTGTATTGGCTATGTGTGAGATGTGGTGTTACAACAAGCTTCTCCATTCTACCACACATGATATTTTCATTGAGAGGAGTGTCTATTTTGAGGAGGATATCTATATTTCTTCTGCTAGTTCTCCATATTTCATTCCTATGGAGACATTGAAACTTCATGATGATAGTAATTTGAAGGATTTTAATCCTTGTGATCCTTTTGAGGAGTCTTATTCCTCTACTTTAAATTATGATGATGAGGATTCATCATCCTCCTCTCTTAGTCATCATTTAGAGGGTGATGATTCTCCTCTAAATTCTCCTCATTATCCAACTACTATGCCTCTTTGGGTTTGTCAAACATTTGATCCCATAGATGATTTGGTTGGTAATCCTTAAGATGAGAGAAGAATAAGGTCATAGTTTGAGCAAGCACCACATCTCTTCATTGATACAACTTCAATCCACGATTCTTTTGGGAAGCTTCTAGTGTTCCCGAGTGTGATGCTGCTATGCAAGAGGAGTTTTGTTTCTTGGAGAGGAACCATACTTGGGATTTAGTCCCTCTTCATAAGAGATGGAAAATCATTCAGTGTAATGGACCTATTGGACAATTTTTTTTCTTGATGGGTCAGTTGATAAGTATAAGGCTTACCTAGTCTTCAAAGGATTCTCCCATATTCCTTGGATTGACTACTTCAAGACTTTTGTGCTAGTTTCCAAGACAAATTCCATCTAGCTTGTTCTTCCTATTGTTGCAATCCATCGCTAGGAATTTCATCAGATGGATGTGAAGAGTTATTTTCTTCACGATGACCTTTAGGAGGAGATATACATGGAGCAGCCATAGGGATTCGTTCAGGATCCTTCACTTGTTTTCCACCTTTGTAAGTCTCTCTATGGCCTTAAATAGGTCCCTTGGGCCTGGTATGCCAAGATGGAATCCTTCCATCTATCAGTTGCATTCACTCTATGCCATTCTGATTTGAATGTCTACATTTTATAGTAGGACAATACTCTTACTTTCCTTTCTCTCCATGTTGATGACTTGGTGATCATGAGGAGTCACTTATCTTGCATCAATGAAGTCAAAAATACCCTTCATGATCATTTCTTGATGTCTGAATTAGGCCTAGTCTACTACTTCTTAGAGATTCACTCAATCAAGGTTTGGTGTCTTCATTAGACAACCTAAGTATGCTATTTATATGCTCTCCATATTTTGTATGGCTGAGTGCAAGCCTACACCGACTACATTTGTGTCAAGGGTCAATCTTGTGGCTTCTTGTTCTTTACCCTTGGTGGGTGCTACCTTGTATTGTCAATTGGTTGGAAGCCTCATATATTTGACTTACACGAGGCCTCATATTTCATATGCTTGGTCTCCAAGTTCATGCAGGAGCCACATGAGTTGCATTGGAAGGTACCTAAACAGATTCTTCACTATATCCAAGGTACTCACAATTATGGGATTCATTATGTAGCGAGCGTGGATATTGACTTTGTGGGATACATAGATTCAAATCAGGTAGGCGATTATCAGGATCACAAGTCTACTCGAAGGTTGCTTCTCTCTTGGTTATGAGCCACTTTATTGGTTGAGAAAGAAGTGGTAATCTATTTCTCTTTCATCCACTGAGGCTGAATATCAAGGAGTACTCAATGCTTCTACTAAGGCCATTTGGCTTTAGAACATTCTCACTAAGTTTGGCACTTCCTTTTGAAAGCCTACAGTCATCTTTTATGACAATCAGAGTTCCATTTGGATTTCTTGCAATCTGATCCATCTTGAGTGGACCAAGCACATTAAGATTCATATGCACTACATTTAGGAGTTGATTCATGAGCAAGTTCTTGATCTTCATTATAGTCAGACATCAAATCAGATTGCATACATCTTCAGCAAACCCTTCACTAAGAGAAAGTTCATTCATTTGAAATGTTTTCTTTGGGTTTGATAGGTGGCCTCTTTTTGGGGCACTTCTTAGTTCCTTGTTTCTTTCTCTCTCTATTTTGGAGGGGTGGGGGCATACTCTCTTTTGTTGGAGGGGGCTTCTTCTGTGTTGTGGGGAATGCTATGTACATGGGTACCTCATCAGGCTTCATTTGTTGGGACCCATATTTTCACCCACTTAAGATATGCTTAAGGGGGGTGTTAGTGTAGGCTTTTATTTTCCTAGTTCGGTTTATTATTTTCCCATTTCCTAGGTTTTTCCTACACTTTAATTAAGATTTCTTAGGTTTATAAAACATGTTTACTTAATTTAATGGGTGTTGAGCTATCATCCTCTTCCTTGAGAGTTACACTTGTTATTATTAGCACTACCTAGTGGTCACTCCTTATTGATTGGACTTGCTACCTCCTCCCTCTCCCCGAGTCTATATAAACATGCTACCTTGCTTGTAATTTCATACTGGATATTGGAGATATAGAGATTTCTCTTGATGCTATTCTATCGCTGAGCATTTACATCAAGTTTCTCTAGTATTGTTCTTATGTCCATTTTATTTCTAGTATTTTCTGTAATACTTTAAATTCAATTTTGGTTTAAATCTGTTTTCTCATATTTTAATATTAATAGCATCAGTCTAGCTTGAAAAATAATAGAAATACAACATGGAGAGGAATCAAATTAAAATGTGATTTTCAAACCTTTTGGCTCCATATATGTAGTTGTCCTCATCTAACATGGCATGTATTTTATTAGGGAAATATTGTGGATCCATCTAGAGATTAATGCCCTTAAAGAAGAGGCCCAAGGTGGCAAGCTTGTCAGCAGTCTTATTACCTTCCCTAAAAACATGTCGAAACATAATGTAATTAATTGTAGATGTGAAACATAAAATTAGAAATGATGTTCTTCCCTTGCCACTAAGATATGGCTATGTCTTGTAACATCATGATAATGTTACTTTAGTCCCCTTCAATAATAAACCTCCTACCTTTATCCTTGGCAATAGAAATACCAATAAGGGTTGTCATCATTTTAGCCATGCTAAAAGTTTACATAACCAAATTTTCCATGTAGGCCACCACAACTTTTCTATTTGAATCTCTTATTACACCAAACCCTCTTGGCTGACCCAGGTTCCCCTTTGATGACCCATAAAAATTTAACTTTAACCACCCTGGGTTGGGTGGGACCAAAAACACTAAAATATTAAGGTATAATAATTTTAAATATTTTAAAATTTGATCTCTTGCCGTATTTTATAGAGCTTTTTTGAAATATAAGTATGCTGATTTTAGCAAACTTAGATTTCAAAAATTTTATGTAAATTAAGTCGATAGATATTATTATTATGATAATTATTTTATTGAAAAAAAATAATTTTGTTATATTTTAATTTAAAAATAGAAAGTCGCAATTATTAAAATTAAATCACATTCAACATGAAAATTAGAAACATGTCATTATTTTTGTTTTATATTTTGGGGCCCTCACCTTAATGTTCTCATCCTCATGCTTGATCGAGACCTATTTATGTCTCTATCATGCAATAAATGTCATATTTTCATCTTGTACCTTGTTGGGACCCCTTAACTGTAGCCCAATTTGGGGTAGGACCAGGGCATCGGGCCTTGGTCCTCACTAGGACCATGACACCACACCATGGTCCTCCCTATTTAAGGCCCAATTTAAACCCTAGGCCCTATCCAAAATCTGAGTAGGAATTACTTGCGAGGAGAACTACATTCAAGCATTCATCATCAAGCATTTCTAGAGGTCTTGCAAGCTATTAGTTATTTCATATCAGAGGTATATCCTTCTAGCAGCATTATTCAAGGTTGAATCCAAACCGGGGTTTGAATTAGGTAAACCCATATTCCCAACCTTTTTTCCCTTTCTTTCTGTGCGGAGGAAATAGGTGCACAACTGTACTTCTTAGAATAAGCTTTAGACGTAGAGACAAAACAACCTTTTTTGGTGTGTGAAACTTTTGGAGGACCATGTTGCCACATCACAGTCCTTCCTTTTTCATGACATTTTTACACATGGAAAATCCGAATTAGCTTATATTATTCAAATATAGGTGCACAAGAAAACCCCCAACTTGTAGCTCATTGTTTTCTTAGTTTTGTCTTCGCTTTCAACACTTTACCCTAAATGTGTATTTCAACTTATAAAAGAGGGAAAAGCACATATTAATCAATCAATCCACTTTGTATTCATTCCTTATCTAAATTGTAACTCAATCTAGTGAATGTTAAGGAATTCCTCCCCCAAAGCAAAAATTGATTTGTTGATTTGTCCTTCTATGTTTGAAAATTTCCAAATCAAATTTTCTCCTTTATAGATGGAAATTAAAAAAAAATCTTCTAAATAGAAACTTATAAATGAAATTAAATCTTCTAAAGAGAAACATGTGCATTTTGTCTCATTTATTTACTATTGATTATCAAACTAAAAATATAATAAATATTCTCCAAATAAAAATAAATATATATTCTTGTATTACAATGTAAAGAAAAAAGAAACTAATTAAAAAGGATTTGCAATTATTACATTAATAGAGTAGCTTTCTCTATTACTATTTGTTTTCTTAATGTAGTAACAAACTTAATTTCATATTTTATATGAATCTATTTAGTTCATTTGAAAACTAATTCATTCGTCTGTACTTTATTTATTATAAAATCACTTACACAAGGTGAGATGTTTAGTGATGTATATATAGTAATGGAATTATTTTGATAATCAGTTAGCTTGAGTATTATTGGCTATTGGGTTTATAGATTTTAAAACTATATATTTGAAAGAGGAGACTATTTTTTATTAAAAATAATAAATTTTCTTTTTGAAAAGGGTGGAATAATGAGATAAAAAATAATGATAAACTTTAGAATTGAATTAAAAGTTTTTGTTTTTTGTTAAGTTTTAAAATATCTTTTAGCTTAAAAAACAAACAAACAATCTAGGCATACTTTCTATTATATTTTAGTTCAAGGAGACATCTAGAAATTATAAATGCAATTGAAGATTTTGATGTACAAACATTTTAATTCAGGTAGTATTATCATGTAGTATTTCTTAAATTATTATAATGTAATTTTTAAAATATAAGAAAATAAAAAATAAAAAATAAAGAAAAAGACAAAATTACATCTTAATCTTAAAGCAAAATAAAAAATGACAACCCTTAGTTACTTAAAATATTTCAATTATAGAACACTTCATTCCCTATAAATAATTTAAATAATTAATTTAAAATAAATTATTAGAGTTATAAATTAATAAATGTTTCTTTATTTAATTTCTTTTCAATTGTAACACAATGCTACTAGCTCATATATATAGAAATATATATATAATATATATATATATTAACCTCCTGTTCTCATGGGGCTGCTTAAGTACATTATCTACTTAAATTTAAGCAGTGGAGCAGCTATTGAGAAAAATGATATGCGACTCCACAAATTTCTTTCCTCTTTTTTATTTGCCTTCAATATTTTCTCCTAAATTTACTCCAAAATTATTACATACATTTTTTCATTTAAAACTAAAATTTAAGGTAATTGCTTATATTATTTGCACTGAAATTGTCTCAGGCTCTCCAAAAGTTTTCTGCGACAACTCTTATAACGCGTGGTTAGGGTTTTTATTCCAGCTGTAGTTCAAAGCTCGATTTAAGGCTGATCCATTTTTGGCAGATTCAGATCCGCTCTTCTTTAGCTTGCAGCTGCGTTTCTTCTTATAGGTAAGGTATCTTACCTGTTTTATTTTCTATCCCTGGCTATGTTAAGCATCGTTTTTAAATTTTTTTTGCCGAGTGCTTTGTAAAATTGATTACTCTGTTCCATTTGCTTGAGCTGCGTTTCTTCTTATAGGTAAGGTATTTTACCTGTTTTATTTTCTATCCCTTGCCATGTTAAGCACCGTTTTCAAAGTTTTTTTTGCCGAGTGCTTTGTAAAATTGATTACTCTGTTCCAGCTGGAAAATCTCTTGGTGTTTTGTTTTGTTTTAAGATAGAAAATTGAATTTGTAATAGCAAATATTACGGTTTCAATGTTCACAGGTTCTCTTTAAAAATAAGATGTACGTTTAAAAATAAGCATCAGCCTACAGCCTTTACACACCATAGCAGCCATTTGTTATCTTTCTATATTATGTACCAGCATCAAGGAGAGTTCAAACTTCAATCAGACTTGGGGAAGCTGTACCAGCATTATATGCTGCTGTGCAGCATCTCTTTACACCATTTTACCAACCGCCACAGTCCATTTCCCACAACGACCTACATCAATTTATACCAAGTATTGGGGCATTTCATGACATGTCTAGCTCTGCATTTTGTGAGTGATCTCTTACAACTAGAATCAGAATAAAATATTGTCTCATGCATTTTAATTGTTTTCAGCTCAGCGGGCAAATAAAGGCGGATCTCTGAGGTTTCCCAAATAGACTGTATGATGTAGATTGATGCTAACATTGTCATCTTAATTCAGATCTGAGCGTTTGGAGTAACCTAGGATTTATGTTAGCAATTGTAATTTGATGAGATTGATCATATGAAGAGTTGCATCAACAAATGAGAGTTTAAAGCTATGAGATTTCTACAATCCATTTTGTATTCTAATGTATTTTTCTGGATTCGATTGTGTGTATTTTTTTTCCCTCGACGTTTTGAATCACACTCAATTGTTTTCAGTTGCACAAAATATTGCATGATTTTAATTGGGGACATTTTAATTGGGGACATTGCGAAGAAAGAGATTGTGGCTAACTGAGTGTGTTCTATAACAAAGTTTTAGGCCTCGAGATTATTTTACACACCGTATTGATAGGTAATTCTATTCGTACTACTATTCACCAATTTAGGGTTTATATTTTTTAGTTTCCACATGGAATCTGTCTTTACACATACTGGTTAAATGTATTTGTAGGTTTGTAGTACATTATGCCATTGGTTCAGTTTTGCTGTATACGCCAACTCCATTCAATGAACTTCCTTTTTATAATGATCAATTCCAAAAGGAAAAAAATGCCAGTTCTAGGAAAAATGACTTTTTAAAAGTTAAATTTATGGTCTAAATCTTATCTGTCTAGCCCCAAGCCGAGCAATTTGAATAGACATACTCTAGATTTGAAAACGTGGAACCTCAATTTCTTGTATGGGAAACATTAAATCTACACAGAAGTACTTTAGTTTTTTCCACCCCCAAATGACAGCCTTGACATGGTGAGGTTTGCCAAAGATGTTATAATCTGATAGTTTCTACTTTCTATGGCATACATCCTGGAAGATGGTAGCAAAAGTGGCAAATTCCTTCTTTATTGGTACATAAAACTCTCCTAACGCCTTTTACCAGTGCTAGCCAAGGAAAATATGTCAACTTCTCTTCATAGGACCATTGTTTTAAGACATGTAAATGTACCCCATAACGTGTACACCACAATTTCGCAACATGTCCAGAAGGATCATGGGTCACTTAATTGCAATGAGCTGTGGTGAAGGGGGAAATTCGGACTTGTGTCCTGCTCTAACAAGTGTTCCCCATTACCATAATGCCACGGGTAGTTGCTTGTCCTTCTCACTTCGTGCAAACTCACCATCCTTTATTTCTGCATGGCATTATCTAGGGATCCCTTAAAAACATAGCAAAACCCTCCTCCTAAAAGATGGTTTGGCCAAAAGTTGCTTGTGGCACTCTTAAGTTCATTAAATGTAAAGGACCTCAGATTAGAGGACTTGGCACCTTTGTTGGTAAACCTTGAGTGCAAGCTAGATGACGGTCTAGGGTTGATGAGTGCAAGCTAGACGACGGTCTAGGGTTGATGAGTGCAAGCTAGACGACGGTCTAGGGTTTATGAGACCAACGCTTGAAAATTGAATCCATTTACACCTTCCATTCTACAATTTTTGTATAGAAATGCCTTTGAAACTATTGGACTATGGATAGAACTCACATTCTCCTTTCATTGATATTCAACAATAAGACGTATTTTACACACAATTATTAGGAAAAAGAATGAGTCTCGAAGAATGTATAAAGATTGCCACGCACTCAATAAAATCCCAACAAATAACTGCTATACTCTCCTACAGATAGGTGACTTTTTGGACCAGTTGCAACATTCAAAGCATTTCAAAAATTTGGATTTAAAATCACCATCAAGTACGAATGGAAAAAGATAAAGAGAAGAGCACTTTCAAAACAAAACAAGATCCTATGGATGGTTAGTTCTTCCATTTAGGTTATATAATGAACCAACAACTTCTATGTATTCGTTGAATGATGTTTTGAGGGAATTCATAAATACACGTTTCAACATTTATCTGAATGATATTATGAATTTAGTACTAAATGGGATGAACAACTAATCCACTTTAGACGAATTTTGCAAATTTTGAAGGATAAGCAACTTTTATGCAACATAAAGAAATACAAATTTGCAAAAAAATAATTGACATATTTGGGTCATGTAATTAGAGGTGAGTTGAAAGTGGATCCCAAAGAAATGGAAAGTATCACAAATTGATCAATAGATGAGGAGTTCTGTGAGCGCCATTCAACACATGCACAAGTCATTCTGAATTTTTCTGCTATTACTGTTCCTTTAAACTCAATTGCAACCAAGTGTATGAGTGTCACAAAGACAAGAAGTTTCATAAGCATAGTCCAATATATGCGCAAGTTTATTCTGACTTTCTCTGCTATCGCTGTTCCCTTAAACTCAGCCATGGGTAAGAAGTTTCGAAGGGGTAAGGTATTTGTCATTTGGATTGTTCAAGGATGAGATTTGCCATGCTTTGATGTTACCTCTACCTAACTTGCAGCTGCCCTTTGACACTTAGAACGATGCTAGTGAATATGTCAGGGGTATTGTCACACTACAAGGAAATGGAAATGGAATCCTTTTATGGTTGACAATGTCAGGTAGCCTGATTTGGCTGTGCAGCTGGTTTATAGCACATGTGACTACATTGCACTACTATTTTTGCAAGAGGCATCTTACTATGTAACAAATACTAGCAGTACATATCTTACCCTTACAGAATTCAGACTTGTGATCTCTCTTTCAAGAACACAAATTCTTCACTAGGAAGCCAACTCAAATGTACCTATTTGTTATCATTGATAAGTTTTCACTTCAACAATAACGGGATATTTAGTTATATTTAGTTTATGACAAAGAAAACTATAGGTTTTGCTCAGGTGACAGTTCCGCAACTGCTGGGGTTGTTTCATCCTTGTAAACAACAGTCTCAGATCATCAGTGCAGTTTTAACCTGCTGAGCAGCAGTTTTGTCACAACCCAGGAAACAGTCTCAGAAAACGAACCATCCTGTCTTCCCGCATTCCAAATCATTTGAGGCTTACAATGCACAGGAAAGGCTTGCAACATTCTGCTCATGGGTGTGTAAGTGTCACTAAATTGATTTGAAGGTTTGAGCATTGGATTGTATGCAATTTGTCAAAGGAGAACTCAACTATTGTATGGGGGGGAATTGGAGGGAAATCATAAACAAATATATTTCATATTCAGTTCTCCATGACTTGTTTTTCCAACTAATATGTGTTCAGGTCGGTAGATGAGCTATTTAGCTGCTTCCAGCTGATTCCCCCCCTGTTTTAATTTTATCTTTGGCAACAGGGATTCCTCCAAACTTGCGATTTAATCCTTTTTGTGGTAGGAAGAACCAAATCCTGGAAGAGATCAGGTTGGCTATCTAATCTTGATTGATTTTTTCTTATTATTTGTACGTTTTAATTCTTTTTAAACAATACATGCTCATTTTGACTTGTTTAAATCACTCTAATGGATGAGCTCTAAAATAAATTCCATTTCAGTGAGCCATCTAAAGAATTTCTAGGTCTTTTATCTTTGGCAACAGGGATTCCTCCAAAATGGTTTTTTGTTCACTATTTTACAAATTCTGATGTGTATTTTTCTTGCCTTGTTTAAAAAAATTAAAAGCAAATCAGATTGCTGTTTGGTTTCTTCTTGCAACAGGACATCATTATCCTTGTTTTAGTTCATCTCTTTTATCATCAGCTGGGGAATTTTAGAAGTACTATTCCAATTATGATTGCACAAATCTTTTATTGCAGCAAAGAAGAGCAATTTCTTTCGTAATTTCACTGGTTTTCCTTTGTGGTCAATGCAAAGATTACTTAAAAAATGTCAAAAAATGACTATACAGCTTGTTGGAATTGTTATGGATTTGCAACGTGATAGACTTGATTACCAGCACCTAGAAAACATATCATAGAATTTAAGGAATTCAGAAATCAATGTCTTCCATCCAAATAGAATTTTAACTTATGAATAAGTTTTATTACAAATGCAATTGCCTATACAAAAATGAGAGCGGAGTGAAGCATGCCTTTAACCACTCTCTCCCTATCTCCCCTTTTGAAATTCAAATTCAAACCCTCTTTTTTAACCTTCAATTTACATGGACCATGCTGGTAACATAGTATTTCAGATGGAATATAGAGACTGTAATTACTTTTAAGAGTTATAAGCCTTTTTTACTCTTATCTAACTGTGAAATTGCAAGGAATTGCCACAATCACAATCAGTTGCTCTTTTTTTTGAAGTAGACAACATGCGATATGGCTATATTCACCATGGACTCCTTTAACAAATAATGTAAAAGTGCAGAATCCTTAACATGAGCTTAGGCATGGATGGATTTCATAAACATTGCCACTTTCAGTTAAAAAATCATATTATTATGGCTTAACACTTTCTATCAAGAAAACCATTTAGCTTATGGGAATCCTCCATTTGGAAGTTCATTAGGGAATCTCCTACATTGTTCAAATTTTGTACTTCTGAATTTCAATCTCGTAACGAGGCTTCTAAGCAAGCTCGAATGAATATTACCTTTATTTCAAGAGTACTTATTTTTCTCTAAAGTGCCTCCACTAATGGGCTTGAAAGGACCATGCTCAATGAATGTCCCAAAACCAACTGATGAGCAACCCTACCCTGCAATAATTGAACTAATTCATTACCTGCAATTATGCACTGCTTTAGTTGAGCCAAATTTCCTACTCAATCATCAAAAGGAATTCGATCTGCTTAAACTGATGAGCAACCCGACCTTGCAATAATTGAACAAATTCATTACCTGCAATTATGCACTGCTGTAGCTGAGCCAAATTTCCTACTCAATCATCAAAAGGAATTCAATATGCTTAAACTGATGCTCGGTTAACTGGTGAAAGATAAATACTTCTAAGTATTTTATAAGTATACAAATACATTTACAAATTTAGAGAGGGCAAAAAAAAATTAATTATTTTGTTTTCATAACTACCTTCCATTCTAATATTATTTTTTGTTTCTTGTGTTCTTTTACAGATCAAAGAAAGTGAAGCTCTTCGTTTATTCGAGATAAAAGAGAGTGAAGCTCCCTATTTATTCAGCTACATTTATACATTGATTTTGTAACATTCCACCTGACATATAGATGATACAACCCTAAATTGTTACATCATTATCTTTAATAGATGAATAGATTGATTGAAAGGTTGTAAATGAGATGATTTTATGGAAATATGTAATTTGGATAATATTCTTGACTTCTACTGTCTGTCAGCATATCCTTCTCATTGTCCCTTCTGAATGACCCAATTTGGCATTTTTGAATGAGTAAATTCATTTTAATATTATAAAACTTAGAATGTGAATGGCAATTCAGGCAGCATATTCTTCAGCTCCATTTCAGCTTCATATGATAAATTGCTATAATTGCTATTGGCAGTACAAATTGGACCTTCCTTAGGTCCAACCGCTAGTTTTATTTCATGGACACAAAGCTTATTATTTGTATCAAAATTTATTTTATTTCATGCACAGCGTTTATAATATATATATTAAGAGCAAGAAAGCTGCAAATGAAAGCTTATTCCACATGATCGCTCCCCATCTTAAGGACGAGCCTAGCCGCGAAGAAGCTTCTAAACAAGAGTCTCAGTGTTTGTGATAAATAGAATAAGAGAGCCGACCTCCCAATTGATCCTTTCGTACAGCCACTTTACCGATGCATTGTCTTTCATTAATTGAGGACACCTCATTGCCACCTCGCTCGTATGCTCTAGAGCCATAACAGCACTCAATACTTTGTCCCTCTTTCCAGATGAATACTGCAAATCCCCTGCTGCTTTTGTCGCCTGGCGGTTTATATAACTGAAACTTCTCTCGCACGACAAAAGAATCTCAGGATCGGGCAGAGGATTCCGGTTTATCTTTAGACCTATCACATAATCGTACACTTCCTTGCTTTCTTTCACCGCTGCTTGGGCTGCATCATACGCTTGCTGGGCCAAACTGTTTTGCGCTGTAACTGCTGCACCTGCACTTGCAAACCCAATGTTCATTACCAAAACCAGGACTACTGCAACGTTTAACATTAGATAACCCATCTCAACTCTTTTTCCTCTGCTGTTTTGCGCTCTCGATAATCCAGCGATAGAATATTTGGGCAAACAAATTGGGTATTATATAGTGAACTTCTATCTATTTTGTTAACTTTTGCGTGGAATGGGACATATTGCTGACACTAAATTTTACTGCCCTAAAAATTATAGAATTATTTTCACGTCTTTTTAAAAATATATGTTAATAATGTATTAGACATATTCTGTAGTTATTAGAATTATGATTATTTAATTTCAAAAAAAGTAAAAAAAAGTAAAAATATAAAAATAGGAAGATTAATAACATGATACTAATTATAATATAGGTGAAATTAGTTTTCCACAATCTGCAAATTAGAATCAAAAGGTGATAAGATTAAGATTAACAATAATATAATAGTATCAATATTTAATAATATTAGCATCAAGGAGAAATGATTATTAAAAAAGATAAGAAACAATGGAAACAAGGAGAAAAGAAGCAGAATATAAATCATCTCCCCAAAAAGCAACTAAGGATACATCTTCTTCAAAAGGTGATAAGCCCAAGAAGGAGAAAATTAAGTGTTTCTATTGTAAGAAACTTTTTCATGATGAACATAAATGTTTGAACAAGCAAACTAATCACTTTTCTCATCTTCTCAAAACGAACAACATTAAGCATGATTTTGTCAAACCAAGTTCATCTCAGGATTCTTCAAAGGACACAAGTAAGGGGAAAGCAAACGGTAAGGCCATAGTTGTTGTTGCTTCATAGCCTAGTTCTTGGATTATTGATGTGGTTGCTGATGGACATTCCTGCTGAAGTGCATGGGAGAGGGTGTGTTGATGTGGGCTAAGGAACATTTCAGAATGTCCTTTGTGTTCCTTTTTTGTCAACTAATCTCTTATTTGTTTATAATATCACTCGCACCGACTCTGGCAGTAATAAGTGAGATGCACAATGGGTCTATAATTGTAGTGGGAAAGGCAAATCATCAGTCCAGATTGTATCACTTTTCTCACTTGGTCCCTGATTCTCCTTTACTTTCATTTCTCACTCACTTAGATGAGGTGAGTCATTTGTGGCATCAACAGTTTGGCCACTTTAACTGGTGTTTCCTGCAACAGCTCAATTAGCATAATGTGTTTATAGGGTTTCCTTCTATTTGATTTTCTCATAGATTTTGTCAAGGATGCATTCTTGGAAAGCATCCTGAAGAAAAATATGACAAGGGCAAAGCATGGAGAGCCACACAACTTTTAGAGCTAGTCCAAAGTGATTTGGCAGCACCATTTCCACATCCTTCTTTAAATAGGGCCAAATATGTCTTGATATTCATTGCTAATATTCCCAATACACCTTTGTATACTTTCTCAAACAAAAATCTAAAATTTTAAAGTCTTTTTAGGAATCAAAGCTTTTGCAGAAAAACAATCAGGGAAAACCATTAAGGTTGTGCACAATGATAATGGGGGAATATGGTAGCCAAATATTTGAGTAATGTTGTATCTCAGGAGGAATTGATCTTAAACACATAGTTTCCTGCAATGCACAACAAAATGGAGTTGCAAAATCTAAGAACCAATACTTGATGCAAATGGATAATTGTATGAGTCACTCTAGATCATTGGCACCTCCATATTGGTTATAGGCCATCAATTGTGTGCATGTTATATCCAAGGTTGGGTTATGAAGGGCATAACTCCTTTTCAAGCTTGCACTAGTTGGAAACGCATATTCATACACTTTCGAGTGTTTGGGTCTTCTACATGGGCCCACATTCCAGCAAAGGAACACAAGGCTATATATTCGTAAATAAAGCCTTGCATATTTTTTGGGTATCTACATGGTGTCAAAGGCTACAAGTGTCATGCCCAAAAAATTTCCTAAGAAGAATCCAACTAATTTTTTTTATTTTTAATAAGTAACCTTATTGAAATATTATTATAGACTTTACTACAATTGTTAACAAGGGAAAACACTACTTGCACTAGGTTATGTTGCTTGGACTGCATCATAGTCAAGGTCAAAAGTTAATGATTAATACAATGTGTTTATACTATTTTGGACATATTGCCTACACCCCCACCACATTAGAATTTGTTAAAAATTTCAAGGCATGGAAAGCCCTATTCAGAACCAAAGTCATATTGTAAATTTCTTAGTTTTAGCAACACAAATTTCAATACTAAAATGGATTTTGGTATTTGTAGTATAACAATTACTAGTATTAGACTTCAATGGTAATATTACCATTATTATCTCTTGCATCTACTTTCACATTACTGGTAACAAGTTATTGCACTTCTTAATTAATTTATTTTGTTTTGTTTTGTTTATACTACACATTCTTATTAATATTATTATTATTATAGTATTCATATATCAAAAAAATATCATTTCTACCACTATTATTAATATAATGTTTAGAGAGTATGGTAATATTATTAACAAAAAAAAACTAGTAGCACTCCAATAACATCATCACTCTAGACAATAATAACATTATGGAAAGTTGGGATTAATAATATATAAAATTAAACTCGATAATAAATCCACTAATATTCTCATTCACATAATTAATAATATTAATATTGTTGTACTATTAACATTAGTTATTTATAAAATTTTATATATGCATGCAACAAATGTTTTAACTTTCTTATGGCATAATATTGATTCAAGAATATCACCAATATGAATTTTCTACACTTCTAAATAAGATACTAAATTTTAATTTTTTTAAATTTTAAATTAGAAACATCATCAATGTATTTAAAGGCATGAAGAATTTTGGTGCAGTCACGGTGGGGAGGGTCCTTAACAAGAGTTAAACAATAGAAACAACTAAATGTGATGGAGGTGTTGGTTCCCAAACCAACAGTCCTTGAGTCCTAGAGGAATTGCCACTAACTCGTCGACAGACTCAGGAAAGGATTTGGCCAATGAATGAGATTCAGTCACAAGACTAAGTTCTCCTACACTTTTGGCTCTGTGAGACCAAGACGGGTGAACCTATGTGATATCCTACATTTTTTAGCTTTAGTGAACTCTTGACATCACATGAAAACAATATATCATCCAAATGAAAAGTACTAAGGGAGATGCTTGAACTCTTCGTTATGGCTCTAACCTTAGTTTTAGCATCTATGCATCTCATTGAGGGGGTTTCTACAGTAACCTACTCCTAATGCTAAAAGGAAATGTAGATAGTAAAAAGATTGATTATGAAACAGGTTCTAAAAACTAGAAACAACCCCATGACCAATGCCTTGTATGGGTAGCAGAGTCTATTATCAACACGAAACCTTACACCTTAGTAACTTGATTTGCAACCACATAAATCTTAGCATCAATGCCTGACATCAATACCATTTAAACTTGCTTCTTCCTACAATCATACTTAAGACCCTACATACAAAAGACACTATTCATTATCCTATTAAGCTCTAGTTCCAAGAATGACCCACTATATAAGAGAAACAATGCGCAAGAGAAATATAATACAAAAGGAGCAGTGTGGGTGGCCCCCCCTTAAGATGTCAACATTGTTCAATGTTGATATCTTAAGGAAAGCGGAACAAGGATACCTTCCTTCGACACCATGAAAATATCCATTATGCAACAATGTCATAAATCCAAGAAAGAGAGGGTATACTCTTCAAGAAAGGGTAAGATACTTCAAAATAGATGTCTTTCTGTAAGTGTAAAGGATAAGAGATCTTTGTTCAAAAGACACCTAACCCCCAAGAGGTGTTGTCTTAGACAAATATATCATCTTTTAGGAATGAAGCGCAGAAGAGAACAAGAATTCAATCCTTCCTTCTATTGCTAGATGAAAGGGATTCTGGATAAAGGATGACTCACTTCTATCCAAATGTGGGTGGGTGAATTTATTATACATGTACATTACCAAGTGTAAAAGAGGTTGTAGTCAAGGACTTACACCTCTTGTATAAGAGAGAATCCGTGAACAAAAAACAACGATATCACACAAGGAATGACATCAAATTAATGAAACTCACACCATCCATGATATAGGAAAGAGTGGAACCTTAGAGAAAGAGAGAAAGAAATCATTGTCCCCCAAGTGTACAGACAATGAGAAGAGCTTGCACCCAATCTTCTAGTGAGAGATTAAACGTAAGAAAATGCACAATGAACTTACATGAACATATGCAAGAAAATACATTAGTATATGCAAAATACACATCTTAAGAAGTGTTAATCTTGTAAGAGAGAAAAGAAAGAAAACCACATATAGCCCAAGAGGGATTTAGTCATAAGAACATACCATTGTAAGAAATGATAATCACATATGAAAAATGCAGCCCCTAAAGGAAATAATGATAAATGAGATAGAAAGAAAGAAAAAGGAACATAATCCTTCCCCCCCAAGTGAGAGGAACGAGGAGAAATATTACACATCTTCTAATGGAAATCATTTTCAAGCGACGTGTCTTCCTAATGGAATGAATCCTCTCAAGGAAGGGACATGTACTTAAGGAGAGATCATTCCATGCTAGGGGCATATCATACTTGTGAATAACCAAAACCATAGAGAGGTAAGTATTCTAAGAGAATGAAGGTAAGAGAAGAAGTACTTTACTCATTAAAGATTCTCCTTTTCAAGCAAAGAGGAAAAACCAAAGAACAATTATATTCTCACAAAGAATAACTTTTTGCAAGAAAAGAGATCTAATAATGAATAATCCATGAAGATAAATTAATGGGAAGAAGAAGAAAAAGTGAGCTTCGTGTTGCTACCCCAAAGTATTTAAAAGTGAACAATACCACCACAAATGATAAAGAGCCCCCAGTTAAGTTGGCTAGTTATGTCATAGGGTGAAGAGCAACATGAAAAGAAAAGAAGTAATAAGGCACTATGTTCATGTCAAGGAAGACAACTAAATCTATTGTAAGAGAAATTCATGAATGATAATATTTTTGTTGAACAAATTTCTTAAATGCATGAAATTTCCTAAGAGAATGTGAATATGAATCATGAAAAATGAAATACTCCTCACCTTTAACTTTCTTAATATTCTTGTTTTCGTTTTTAGGAGGAAAGGAAATATTCTTATCATATGTCAATCTCCAATAGATTCTCGTAGCTAGTCTTTCAGGATGATAAATGTTTTTTAAGTCATTTTCTTGACATGGAGGAGAAGAATTTTTAGAAGAAGAAGGACCATCATCCATAATCCTAATTTTGCCACTCTCTATACCATCTTGAATAGATTTTTGAAAATTAGGGCAATCATCCGTATCACAATCATGGGTTTGATGAAATGAGCAAAAATAACATTTTGAAGAAGAAGCATTCTTGTGGGCTCTTTTGATTTTTTGCCTTTCAAGATAGTTCTTAAAATTTTCAAGCCCAAGGAGTTCATCCTTAGAGAGAGGAGTATCTCTACCTAGGCCTTCTATAGTATCTTGCATAGGAGGTTTTATAGGGACATAAATTCCTTGTTCAAATTTTCCCAACCCATGTCCTTTAAAACCTTGTTTTGTTATTATATTAAACCCATGACTATAAGAATGTTGCAAATGACTAGATGGTGGAATAAGATCATGAATTTATTTGTAACCTGATGTGTAAGGGGGAATAAAAGGTGTTGTAGATGAAGAAGGAATATCATGTGAAAGGATAACCTTCTTTCCTTTGTCAGGCTTATCCTTTTTGGGATATTTGGGATGGAAATATTCATCATCTAAAGGTTTATCTTTACTCATTTCTATGCGAGGGGAAAGATCATGAATAAAATGCATAACATCATCCTCTCTACATATACTTTGGTGTTGAAGATAGGTCCTAGGAGAATAAGGAGGGTCTAAAGAGGTAAGACTATTAATAGTTTGATGTTGCCCCTCTTTCTCAAGGATATGTGTATGAGAATAAGATGGGCCCATATTTCTTTCCAAATCTTTCTCTTTTTCAAAAATATCATTGGTTGATATAGTAGCTCTCATCTTATTCACATAAGATACCCTACGAGAGGTGCAAGAATTAGGATCTCTAAGATTGGGATCTAAAAAAGCCTTAAGGTGATTAATGTATGAAATGCATTTTGTTAATAACATCACCATAATGCAAAAAAAATGATACATGAAAGCTTTGAGATATTTTTGGAAAGGAAATGACTTCAAAATCCTAGCAACGTTAATATGATCAAGTGTAATGAATGAAAAGAAGCAACATGAAATGAAGAAAGCCATTATCCAACACATGATTGTAATAAATATATGTTAACAATAGTGTAATCGTATGTGAAATAGAAAATAAATCCAATCAATTGATTGCCATTCAAAGTCACTTAATGAAATTCTTAATTTACTTGAAAAGAAGATCTAAAATTAGGACCTTTTTATGAAAATTAATTCAAAAGTTAAGAGTGTGGAAATTTGAATTTGTATTCTACCTTAAGAGGTGAAAAAATTGATTAAAAAAATGCCAATTCTTTGGATTTAAACAAAAAAATACAATCAATTCTGACTCCCAAAATTTTGGGGAAAAAGCTAGGGACTGCATGCAAAGTGTACATGATCTGAATGGATTGCAAGATTTGGAATGTGGTTTGCCCTCTTTTGTAAATAGGAGAGTTGATTTGTTGACTATGCAGAAAAGAGAGATAAAAAAGATGAAATGAGGAACTACTGGTTCGAGTTCATGTTGTATCTTTGGATCTGAGATATTCAAACTGATATGGATTTACCCTGCAAATTTGGAGAAAAATCATCAGGACCATGTTGAAAGTGCACACGGTCCTTCGAAAAATCTGAAAAGAAGGGAAGAAGGGCTGTGGATAGAGGTTTGCCTTATTCAAACCCTAGTTGAGGAATCAACCTTGAAAGAAAGTAATTACAAATTCTTAAATGTAAATGATAGAAATGTATACCTTGTAGTTCTGCAATTTGATTATGATGATTGTTTTGCTTCTTGAATGTAATCAAAAATGTTGTATGAAATGGCATGTAACATGAGAAAACCCTAAGATATTATATTTCAGATGAAGAAATTATGAGTGAGAAAGGAGGGCACTCAAGAGCAAGGGTTTCAGCGCTTGAGTACTTGGGCAATGCAGATGAGGATGGGGAGGTGGATGGTGATTGTGGGGGCTTCTTCCAATTGGCCCATATCTACTGCCATGCTTGCACTATGCTATGTGATTTGCAGAGTGTGTGGGTTGAGAGCACTAAGGAGGGTGATAATGTTCGTTGTTGGATTCCCAAGCTTTCGTTCAATAATTTTTTGCATTTGTAGATTTGTGCCTTGCCTGGTTATAGGGTCTTTTCAGGGGTAGATGGTGTCTTGTTGTTATCCCTCTCTTTTTGGTCCCTCTCTCTCATTGGTGTGGGTTCATCCTTGGAGTGCTGCAATGGGTTGCAGGTTGTTCAGTGCTGCCTTCTCCTTTTCTTGCCCATTTGGGGGGATACCCTGTTCCTCTCTGCTTTGGCAGGTTTCGTGAAGAAGGGATCTATTTCGCCTTGACAGAGTGTGGTTGTTTTGGAAGGGATTCATTATCTCTAAGATAAGCAAGCCCTCTAGCCTTCTCTTGTTTCATCTTTGGCTTGGATTTCCTCTACTTGCTTCCCCTGTTCTCTTGGCTACCTCTTGGTGTTAGGTTTCTCTTTTATTTTGGTGGAGGGGATTTTTTTGGCTGAGAAAGGATTGTTCAGGCTCTATGTTTGCTTTCCTTTTTGTCCTTTGGGGGTGGACCTTTCTTCTATTGAGTTAGAGACATGGTTGATCAACTTTTTCTCTGTTTGGAAAAGTTCTCCTTCAGAGATGGAGAAACTTTTTC
This sequence comes from Cryptomeria japonica, assembly GCF_030272615.1. Lineage (NCBI taxonomy): Eukaryota > Viridiplantae > Streptophyta > Pinopsida > Cupressales > Cupressaceae > Cryptomeria > Cryptomeria japonica. The sequence goes on from NC_081407.1 coordinate 227,415,733, forward strand.
TTTGCTGGTCTATGACTACAATGTGTGGGCTTTTGGTCTGCTCTCTTCCTAGCCTATTTGACGTGGTCCTGTGTCCTATTGAGGTGGAGATTTGGTGGTTGGGAGCAGTTGGGTTTTTGCTTGCTACGAGAGAGTCTATGAGGCTGATGTTCTGCCTTCTTTCTATTCCTGTTGAGGTCAACCTCTTCCCTATTGAGCTTGGGAGATGGTGGGAGAAGGTCTTTTAGGTGAGGATGTTGCTTGAGTTGCTGGTTGAGGCCACCTGCCATTACTTTCTTGCGGATCTTCATGGTTAGAGCTGGGTTTTTTGAACAATGTTGTCTAGTTTTTTGGGGGGTTTGAGGGAGCCTTCAAAAACCCTCCTAGTGTATGTCATGAAGGTTAGGGGAGCCTTTCAAAACATCCATGTGTGCTTCCAAGTTCTTCTCTTCTTCATGTGTATTGGATGTGGGAGCATTGTTTGTTCCACTGACATGTTGGATGCTAGCAATTAAAAAGGGCCCAGTCTAGCTAGTGATGGTTTTTGGTTAAGGGTTAGTTGTGTTGTTGGTAAGCTGATGACTTTGTTATAGGTTATGGGAGCCTGAGAAAACCCTTGCTTGCTGGTTTTGGGAGCCAGTTTAAAACTCTTGATGAAGGTTAGGGGAGCCTTCCAAAACCCCATTATTCTATAGGTTAAGGGAGCCTTGTAAAACCCTTGTTTTTGTGTTAGGGATGTTTTGTGTCCAGTTTGTGGCTTGGTTGCTGGTATGTTGATGTTCTTTTCTTTTAGCATCATTGTTATGTGGGTTCCAGATCCTGGTAAAATCTTAGGGTTTTGGTCCCTTCAAAACCTGTGAGGTTTGAGGTCCCCTTGTTTATGGGGTTTCTAGTCCCCTCAAAACCTCTTTACCCTTAATCAAAAACATGACAAAACCCTAACACACACACATGCTTGCAAATGAAAGTTTTAATGTTGCTCCAATGGATGAATGGAGAAGACACATGAAGAAGAGAACTTGATGGATGTTTTAAGTCTTGAATGCTTGAATTTTGCCGATCACTTGTGATCTCACCATAACCAATGTTTTGTGTATATTTTATATATATCAAATGAGAGAATTATATCTCCTTTTATACACACCCAAGAGGATTAATTTTCATCTCACAGAAGGCTGACAAAGAGGACTTTAAATCCTCGAAGAGTGAATTATGCTCAAAGGACCAGATAGACCCATATTAGGGCCACCTTAAGAGGGGGGGACAAGGGTGCCATACCCCTATCCTAGGGTGACAGGGGCACCACGCCCCTGTCCTGCCCTACCTTGGGGCCTGGAAAGGGTCTTGAGGTAGAATAAGGGCTAAAATGGGAGAAGTTCAGAATGAAGGTGCAAAAAGGGGTCTCAATCGATCAAAGAGATGCAGTCACATAGGTGAGGGCTTAAGATATGGTCAAAATTGTGGGGGTCATAATTTTATGATGCTACATCCTCATAGAGATTAATAACCTCATCTATGATGATAGACGTACGTGTTAATTCGGGGGTTGTCCAAGTTTTAATTACACAATAGTTTTTGCATAAATGGAATTAGGGAAAGAAGTGTCCACATCATAACATTATTGGGAAAGAAAATTTAATTTTCTCACCAATTCCAGAATCTTTTTTCTCGTGTTCTTTGTTGCATTTTGAGGTCTAATGGCCTTCTATAGGGTGAACCCAAAGAAACCACTATGCTAAGGCTATGGCCAACTAAATTTGTATAAATTTGGGTATGACGAAGAACTATAGAGGAATACAGTTAGGGTTGGAGATACATTTTGAGTTATGGTTAGGGTTAGGTATTAGGGTTGGGACTAAGGATCATTATTAGGGTTAGTGTTTTGGGTTATGGTTAAGTAAGAGTGAGGTTTAGGGTTAAGGGTCAAAGTTGTAGTTGATTAGAGTTAGGGTTCAATTATGCTTAGGGTTTTATTATGCTAAGGGCTTAATTAGGATCAAGGTATGTAGTAGATTAGTGTTAGGATTTAATAATCATTAATGGCCAATTATGATTAAAGTTCAATTAGAGTTAGTGTTAACTTTAAGGCTATAGTTCAATTAGGGTTAGCGTTAAATCTAGGGACATGCCTCAATTATTGTAAAAATATAGGTTAATTTGTAGTTAGGGCTTAATTATAGAGTTGTAGATAAGTTTAGAGTTAGGTTATGGTTTGGATTCAATTTGGTGTAGATTAGGGATATTGTCAAGGTTAGGGTTTGATTATGATAAGTGGTTGAACATAGTTATGATTAGTATTAGATTTAAATTAGGGTTAGAATTATAATTATGATTCAATTACTTTAGGCTTAGGGTTACATTAGGGTAAGGGTTTGGGCTAGAATTCAATTAGGTTTTGGGATTAAGCTAGAGTCACTTTTAATTCTAGGGAGCTACAGATAAGTTTAGGGTTCAATTAGGGTTCACGTTCTAGGCAATGTTTAATTCTAAGGTTAGCATTAAGTTTAGGTTTAGGTTTCAATTATGGTAAGATTAAGTTGAGGGTTAACATTATGCTACAATTAATGTTAATGTTGTAGGATTATGCACTCATAAAACTTATTATCTATTTCTTATAAAATATTAATAAAAATCTTCATTATTATGTACATTTTTTTTAGAGTTCTATAAAATAAATACCTTTAAAAATTATTCTAATAAAACTAAGACATTTTAAAATACCTTAAAGATTTTTTTAATTAAAATTATTTTATTTTAACCTTTTAAATTATTGATAATTAACATAAAATTCTTTTTGACCTTTCTAAATTAATAATCATATGTTATTTTTAAATTTATAAACATTTATTTTATAATTGGAATTTAGAAACATGGAATTCTTATTTTAATCTTTCCAAATTGAAAATTAAGATTCTTTGAGTCCTTTCTTAAAAAAAATATTGCTTCTATTTTCAATAATCCAATCCTTTTTAATCTTTCTATAATAGCATTCTATGAAGACATCGATATCTTAAGATTTTTATGTTTAAGATTTAGAAATATAGAAAATATTTTTGATTTTATTAAATTGGAAATCAAGCTTTTATTTATGTAATTTTGATTTTTTGAATTTTGAAACATTATGTATTTATGTTTAAGACTTAGAAACATAGAAAATCTATTTGATCTTACTTAAATTTGGAAATTAAGATTCTTTCCTTCCTTTTTCTATCAAAAATAATTGTTTTTCTATCAAAATTAATTCAAGATCATGTGGTTGCTCATGAATATATACTATACTAAATATATAATTATTTTCATTCAAAATGGGCATATACTATTTTTTTTAAGTCACGAATTTCATGGGTTACAAACAACAAAGGTGTGCATTAAGTCTCTAGAGCAATCAAGAATACTAAAAATTTTAAGTGTGTATTAACTCTATTTTCTGCTTAATTTTAAGCAGTTGGAGTGTTTGCTAAAAATGTCATGTGGCTTCACAAATTTGTTTCGTTTTTTTTTAACATTTTATTTCTTTTTTTGTTGTGCACAAATTATTACTATTATTATTAATACCAATTTGAAGATTTCTCTTAAAAAATAAGGAGAAAAATAAATACCCATGGAACACCAGCTCCACAGATATTTCATAAAAATATTGAACAGTAAAAATAAGCTAAGAAGCTCCATAAGAACCTACCTTTTACAGATTTTTTTTTAAGTCCCTACCGGAAATTAATGTTTTCGCTAGGCTCTTTTCTATTAATTTTACTCTCGACAATCGTGCATACAGTGTGTAAGCTATAGTTTTTATGAAAGTTTGCTATTAAATGTGATTTTTCATAAATATTGCTAATTTAGGATTTTGATTGCTCGGCTTTTTCTCAGTTGTATTTTCTTTTTCCATCGTCTAAAATTGTCTCAAAAATGCAGGCGCAAATTTCCCGGTCTTGTAGCGTGGCGTTCTGAAGAGAAGGATGCGTGCCCACTGCAGATTTTAATTCCGCCTGGCTCATTGATCTCTCCGTCCGTTGCAGCCTGACAAAAAAATATATCTCCTGTCTTGTTATTATGTGCAGCAGCAAAAGAAGAGCAAACATTCTTCGGGAGACATTATTTCCAAAATTTAGGGATTTTTTTTGGGCAGTTTCTGCAACTACATTGCAATGAATTTATTTCCTCCTCTTCTGCTATTTTTGTCGTTGATATTCGAAGTCACGGCTGCCTTCAACTTTAGGGTTTTGTCTTTATTTCTGTTTTTCCATACGAAGTCATCCATTTTCTTCGATCTGTTGCATGTAATTTGTACTGGGTGTCGATATAAATCCATGGGCATTAGCAGCCATCTGGGGTAATTTGTACTGGGTGTCGATATAGAATGTTATTTCTAATTACACTAGTCTGTATCAAAAATCTTTTAGTTTTATTGGTACAATTCCACTCTATAAAAGCTTTCCATGGACATATTCCTCCTGAAATATGTTGGCATGTAATTTCTCCTCCGTAAACACTCAGTCTCTAGCGTTAAGGTTTTAATTACTTTCCGTCAATCATGCAAGCAATCAGATCCTCCATGTAAGCAAGATTTGCAGTTAGATCCTACATCAGAACTCTACCGATAGATAAGCTGCTGTTAGAAATTTAAACTGATGATTATATTTCACGTTTTCTAATTACACTAGTCTGTATCAAAATCCTTTTAGTTTTACTGGTACAATTCCACTCTCCATAAAAAATTTCCATGGACATATTCCTCCTGAAATAGGCATGCTCGCCAAACTACATTTGCTTTACCTCTATTGTCTTATGTTTGTTCTATCAAGAGAAGTCTGGATTTTACCAGTATAATTAATCTGATTTTTAATCATGGTTAGTTGTGAAATGAAGATGAATCTGATCTCATATTTGTTTTGATTCTCTACAAAGTAGATGAAACCGAGGGTTCTTATTTTTTACTCATAACATAACATCTCTCGATGAATTAGAGCTGAATTGTTGATTTTCATTTTGTAGGTCAGACTTAACTTTCTTTTAAATGACCTCAAAGAGGAACTTATATTTGTAATTCAGTAATTGAAACTTTATTCTCTCTTAAAGATTTTGGGGTTGCATTGGTTGTGGATGACACAGAACTGCCTTAGTACTCGTGTTAGTCTTTAGCTACTCTTTGATATGTCCCATATTCCGTTTCAAGTTTTTTTTTCATTTAAGTACCAAAGAACTTCTCTAGCACCTCCTTATTTTCTTTTTAGTGGTTGGTATTTGCTGTTATGAGATTGAAGCATATACGATACAGTTGATGTTTCTGCTGATTTCAGTAGCTAGGTCTAGCCTTGCATTCTTTTGGCATTTTTTTTTCCTATTACATAAACAAGAGTATATCCTAAATGGTTATTCAGAATTTATCTTTTTATTTGGTTTAGGGAGGTCATCATTCCCATTATCTACGAGTTGATTGATGCATGTTTCTTGCAGGAGACATTTGCGAACTTTGCTGAACAAACAGCTTTTGAGAGACTACTGACCACTGGGGTTTCATATGCTCAAAGGTTTCTTCACTGAGAGAGAGAGCAGTTTGAGAAAGAGCAAGGTCAGCAAATTTTAAAGACGCCAAAGGAATGTAACAATTCACTTGACCCGTGTGAGAGTGAATATGAGATCACACCTGTTCAAGATGAATATGCTCTAGTAATATTCTTACATCTTGAACCGTTCAAAAAATTCTTTAAGTGTAATGTAATGAGTGGTAAGGTACGCAAATTGATCTTTCTCTGCTGCTTAAGTTCTTAACTTCCATAGATGATATCAAGTAGTAAGTACAGCTTAGAGGTAGTTTTTTCATGTTGTCTAGTCATATATCGTCATCAATTGTCAATTGGCATGGCTACAAGAGAAGACATACCTTGCTTAGATCCCCGAGGCTCTGTTGATATATTAGATATCATTGTGTGGAATTTATGATCCGCATTATAGCTAATAGCCAATAGGTCATAGCAACATCCACAACCCAACAACTTAGTTAGAATTTGTAATAAAAAAATTTCACTTATTGTATGAGATTGTCTAATTGTCAATTAGTGGAGACTAGCAAAACTGTGACATGGAGAGGGATCATGAAGAAGGCATCCATGCTTCTAAAGAAACACTTTCATTCGTCTCCTTGGTCTATGCATGTGGATCATTCAATTTTAGGGGTTTTCTGTTGGTTTTATATAGGGTGCCAATGCAGGTCCAAACTTTTTATATCAAGATTATTCTTATCTGAAAGCTTCATGCGACTTTCAATATTGTTACTACTAATTTTAATCTTTCTACATTTGCAGGATTTTAAATGCAAAAGCTTAAACCAACGAAGAGCTGCACAGCGAAGTCAATTCAACAAAATGCAAATGCTATACTAAACATAGCCAAATGGAATTAGTCATGACAATTAATAATTAATTGTTACTTCTAATTTCTGTCTCTTGAGTAGCATCTATCTTTGGTCCTTGATCATTTTTAACACCATAAGATGCTAAAAAGTTTTAGGACTTGCACTAATCCGAACGGTGTGCCAATTTTTAATGGGATCTCTATGTATATCTACTTGTCCCAAATCTTCTTCTGTGATGATATTGTCAAATTTCACTTTTAGTATTAGCTCTTTTTTTGCACTTTTACCCATGTAAGAGAAACTTTAGTGATAAAAATGTGTGTGATTACCTATACTACACACGCATTAAAGCTTTTTGCATAGAACTGATGCTTCAGTGCAATGCTTTTTACTCTAGTCTCTGTTATTATTTCATTTTAATCCAGATTTCCAGAATTGTCTCCACATTAAGTCCTAATAGAAGATGCAAAAGACTTTCACAAACTGAAATGGAGGCCAACAGATTATTATCTTCCTTCATGAAATTGGGATTTTATTGCTAACTTTAGAGCATGGAAGTTGTTTCTTTGTCACTTTATTAAATTGAAGTTGGTGCCTTCTGAAAAAAGTACGCCATGAAAATGTGTACTGGCATTACACAGCATTGTCACAAACAGGTTTCCAAAATTGTCTCCACATTAAGTACTGATAGAAGATGCAAAAGTCTTTCACAAACTGAAATGGAAGTCAACAGATTATTATCTTGTTTCATGAAATTAGGAGTTTACTGCTAACTTTAGAGAATGGAAGTTGTTTGAACTGAAGTTGGTGCCATCTGAATAAAGCACACCATGAAAATGTATACTGGCATTACACAGCGTCGTCACAAACTTCAGAAAGTCTGCAGATGCTACACGCCGAATTTCTGAACAAAATCGCTTCCTTTGCCCTTTTCATAAATCTCCATTTCTTTGCAAATGGCAGGGACTCGAGCTGCAACGCAGCCCTTGTTTAATATGTTGACGGAATTGAGAAAGTTCCCTTTACTTCGAAATTTTCCTGATTTCTCGTCCTTCTCAACAGCGACTTTCTGATCATTGTCACCCAATTGCATGCTTCCGTTATAAATGGTATACAAAATCAACTGAGATGATCCCAAACCAACTCCTAATCCATTTAGAAGCTGGAAGCTACATGCATGCATTTGCAAAAATAAAGATATCAGAAGAATCAACAGCACATTTTTCATTTGTATCCTAATAGCATATGAAGTGCCTGAATGCGCTCGTGTGATTTTCTATTTGCAAATCTTGTAGAATATTGTGCTACATCATTTAAAAATAAAAAATTATATAATGATTTATTTTTATAAAATCTTGAAAAATCCAAATGTATTACCACTAACAGTAAAATAAACTCTAAAATCTAATGCTAATCAATCACAAAAAATTTTTAAAAGTCATATATGAAATCTAATGCATACCAAATGTTCAACTACATCCATAGTATCTGATTTCAAAATAGTGCATTTTGTTAGTTTGTTACTTTGTTAGCTTGGACAGCTATTTGTCCATTTGCTACTGTTAGTTTTCCAACGAGAGTAGTATATAAGGGGGCTAGGGGGCATTTGAAAAACAATGAATTGTGTGGAGAAACTTGCAGTGTTAGCAAGTAGTCTTGCAGTGTTAGCAAGGGCGTAGTGATAGCGTTGGGATAGAAGCAAGGTAAGAGGCAAGCAGTATTTGTATCTCTTAATTTGCTAAAGTTTAATATATTTCTCATGCGCATTTTTATGTGTTTGTGAAATTACAGTTGTGTTATTTTCCAATATTTGTTGCTCAAATAATCTAAGGGTAGAAGAGATTTACCCTAGACAAAGGAAACTGAGGGTTTATAAAATCTAGTTTAACCTCTTTAGAATTTTTATTTGCTTTAACCTTTGTGATTATACCTACAGATGCAACACATCTTGTAGCATACAATAAGGATGATTCCAAGGCGAGGAGGCTAATCCTTGATGGTGTTAAGGACCATATACTTCCACATATTGTAGAGTTAGATACTGGAAAGAAGATGTGGGATGTCATTTTGAATCTGTACCAGAATGCTACCACTAATCGGAAGCTGATTCTCAGAGAAAAGCTGAGGAATACCCGAATGAATAAGGGAGAAGACGTGACGAGTTACCTCACCAGACTTAGACTTTTCAAGGATGAGTTAGTGGCTGTTGGAGATAAACCAAGTGATTATGAGCTAGTACGGATAGCCCTAAATGGGTTTTCTAAGAGGTGGGATGTCTTTGTTAACAAGTTGTTAATGGACGAGACACCTTACCAAGTTGGGATCAAATTTGGAGTGACTTCACTCAAGAGGAGCTTAGACTAATCCTTATCAATGGAGCCAACAATAAGAGTCAGAAAAATGAGGTAGAATAGGAGAACGTTGCCCTAGCGGGTAAAGGAAAAGCAAAGAAGGGGTCCGACAAAGGATCAAATCCACAAGGTGAGAAGAAGAAGAAAGACTTGTTGAAGATCAAGTGCTACGGTTGTCACAAGTTTGGCCACTATGTCAGTGATTGCCCAGAAAGAAAGAAGAATAATAAGAAAGGCAAGAAGCAAGTTGCAGCTTCAGCAAGTGTAGATGAGCTCTCGAATAGAATGGAAGATGAGTTTGCACTCATAGCATGTATGGTTAGGTCAACCTCATAGAGTGTTTGGTACATAGATAGTGGGGTGTCATTTCATATGATAGGGGTTAGAGAATACTTCTCCAGTTATAAGGAGGAGAGCACCAAAATCCAGATCTCTATGGGAAACATGTCCAAACTCAACTCAGTTGGGAAAGGGACTGTTCAGTTTCAGAGGGAGAATGGTAAGATGATTCCTCTTCATGATGTGTTGCATGTTCTAGGCTTAGAGATGAATTTGATTTTTGTATCTGTCCTTCAGGACAAAGGGTACAATGTACTCTTTAGAGGGACACATGTATTGATTAAGTATAAGGATTGGAAATCACCCATAGCTATTGGAGTTAGGAGCGGTCAGCTTTATAGGCTACAATTTGATATTCTAAAGGCACTCATGAGTAGTAGCAATCTTAGAGATCAAGGAAAGCTATGGCATAGGAGAATGGGTCATATACATCATGGAGTACTTAATTTTCTTTGTGAGACAATGAAACGTGTTCCAGAGGTGAGCATAAAGCATGATGATGTATGTAAGGGATGTGTGTTGGGAAAGTTTGTGAAAACAACTTTTCCAAGGAGTGACACTAGATTCAAGGGTGTTCTTGATCTAGTACATTCAAATGTATGTGGACCAATGTCGATGAAATCTCTTAGAGGGTATGAGTACTTTGTTACTTTTATTGATGATTTCTCCAATAAGACTTGGATATACTTCTTGAAGACCAAGGATGAAGTTTTCAGTCACTTCCAAGAGTTCAAAGCTCTTGTAGAGAATTCAACGGGAAAGAAGATAAAGGTTCTTCGGTCAAAAAATGGAGGTGAGTATAAAGGCAATGAGTTCCAAGAGTTTTGTACCAGAGAAGGAATCAAGAAAGAGTGGACTGTTCCTTACAATCGGCAATAGAATGGAGTTGTTGAGAGGAAGAATCGGTCTATATCAAAGGCAACAAGGGCTATGTTGCATGACTAAGATATGTCTCGTTATCTTTGGGCAAAGGCATGTAGTACAACAGTACACATACAGAATAGGCTTCCACATAAGGTGCTAAGGAAGATGACACCAAAGGAAGCATTCACTAGGAAGAAGCCAGATGTTAGTCACTTCAGGATCTTTGGGAGTTTGGCATATTTTCACATTTGAGAGGATACACGTACCAAGTTAGATTAGACTATAGAAAGAGGGTACTTTGTGGGGTATAGTGAAACCTCAAAGGCATATTAGATATTCATTCCAGGGACTAGGTGGATTATTGTTCGATGTGATGTCAAGTTTATGGAGGACAAGGCATCTAGAAGGTCCAAAAATTTGCCAACAGATGATCAGAGTGAGTAGCCAACACAAGCTCCAAGGATCACTCAACCGAATCAAGGTTAGCAAAGCTCTAGTATAGCTACTAGTACAAGCATAGGCTCAGGAGGTGAGAGTTCTCAGAGTATGGAGCAACACGTGCAAGAAGAGATGCATCAAGAAGACATGGAGGTTGATATTTCATCTTCTACAGTTGGCAGCAACAACTGTGAGGTTCAATAGACACAAAGAAATACTTAGGAGTTAGTGGGTACTCCTATGAGGAGTAGTAGACAATGGAAACAACCAGCCAAGTTTGATGACTATATTGCATTAGTTAGTCAGTTGGTAGATAGTGAACCTTCTAGCTATCAGGAGGCTGCACAACATTAAGTGTGGCAAGATGCTATGGTTAAGGAGTATATTTCAATTATGCAAAATGATGTTTGGGAGGTAGTGCCTAGACCAACGGATAGAGTTGTGGTTGGATCACATTGGATCTATAAGATCAAGCATGGTGCAGATGGTAGTATCAAAAAATACAAGGCAAGGTCTGTGGCAAAGGGGTTCTCTCAGAAGGAGGGAATAGACTATGAGGAAACATTTGCTCCAGTGTCTAGGTATACTTTTATATGAGCTGTAATCTCAATTTCAACATAGATGGGATGGCAGATCCATCAAATGGATGTTAAGACATCATTCCTAAATGGAGAGTTCAAAGAGGAGGTATGCATAGAACAACCAGAAGGCTTTGTAGCACACAGCAAAAAGACCCATGTGTGTAGATTAAAGAGAGCTCTGTATGGACTCAAGCAGGCTCCCAGAGAGTGGTATGAATGCATTTGATAGTTACTTGCATGAAATGGTCTTTGTGAAGAGTGAGGCGGATGCTAATCTCTACTACTTGGTGGTTGGGGATGAGATTCTTAGTCTTGTTTTATATGTGGATGACTTATTTCTATCAGGTTCACTAGGGCTCATAGAAGAGTGCAAGAGGGACCTTGCAACAGAGTTCGAGATGAAGGATTTGGGACTTATGCAGTAATTTCTAGGCATGGAGGTATTGCATTGAAATCTTGAAAAGGTTCGGGATGGAATAATACAAAGCCATGTCTACACCTATGATCATGAATTGGAGGAAGGTAGATACATCCAGGGAGAAGGATGTAGATCCCACATTATTCAGGCAGTTGATTGGTTCTCTCATGTATTTGGTCAACACCAGGCCAGATATAGCTTTTGCAATTAACTCTCTTAGTCAGTTCATGGTTGAGCCAAAGGGAGTGCATTAGACAGCGGCAAAGCATATGTTGCGTTATTTGCAAGGTACAATCGAGTATGGGATTAGATATGCTCGAGGTGAAGGAATCAGGTTGATGGGCTATACTGACGTAGATTGGGCAGGCAGTACAATAGACAAGAGGAGCAATTTAGGGTGTTGTTTCAGTCTGGGATCAGGAGTTGTCTCTTGGTTCAGTAGGAAGCAGAAGTTTATGGCTCTGAGTTTCGTAGAGTCGGAATACATAGCAACTAGCATGGCGACATGTGAAGCTATATGGATTCGGAAGTTGCTAGTAGTCTTGTTTGGTCAGAAGGTGGAGACTACCGTGATACACTGTGACAATCAGAGTTGCATTAAGTTGACTGAGAATCCAGTGTTTCATGATAGGTCAAAACATATAGACATCATGTATCACTTCATCAGAGATTGTGTACAATGTGAAGTTGCTCAGCTATAGTTTATACCTACAGATCAGCAGGTAGCAGACATTCTGACAAAGGCATTGGGGAAGGCGAAATTCATCTTCTTTAGAGAGAAGTTGGGTGTCATGCAAAACAACTTCCTCACTAAGAGAGAGTGTTAGTTTGTTAGTTTGTTAGCTTGGTTTGTTGTTTGTCCATTTGCTAAATAATTAGTAAATAATTGTTTGCTAACAAATATAGTTAGAGTTCAATTTTTTTTAATTAATTATTTGACTCTTTTTAGAAACTTCTAGCAACCAATTTGGTTAGGGTTGTTTAGTTGTTTTTAATCTCAGCCATTGATTGAGAATTAATCTTGGTCGTTGGTTTTCCAACAAGAGTAGTATATAAGGGGGTCAGGGGGCATTTGGAAAATAATGAATTGTGTGGAAAAACTTGTAGTGTTAGCAAGGGCGCAGTGATAGCGTTGGGATAGTAGCGGGGTGGAATATAAGAGGTGAGCAGTATTTGTATCTCTTAATTTGCTGAAGTTTAATATATTTCTCATCTATAGTATTGGTTTTCCCTTCAGCGTTTTTCCAGAGTTCCTCAAGCTCTTTATGGTAATCAAACCCAACTTTAGATCTAAAGTAAACAAAAATCATTACAAACTTATTACAAAGCTCCATCGTTAAACTGCATCCACCCAATCAAAAAAAACTAACAACAAATCAAAAGAAACATTAAAATAAAATAGGGGGCATCAATTGAAGCGTATCTATTGGGTGAAACTCCAAATTTTCTGAAGAGTAGAAACAGAAAAAAGGTTTCTTCATAGAAGAGAAGAATAAACAGTCCTTAAGAGTAGGAAACAAAGAGATTATGTTCATTAAAAGAATTGGTCATATATTTATGAATCACAAAATATAAAGAACAGAACTTTGAGGTCAGATTACTCATAAAATCTAAAATTTTACAGATGAAAGAAGAAAACAGCATACTTTGGTGTGTAGCGTAAACAATTACTCATAAAATCTAAAATTTTAGAGATGAGAAAAGAAAAAAGCATACTTTGGTGTGTAGCGTAAACAATATTGTGATGCCAATTTCATCCATGCGTTGCCCAATTTCATCCATGCGTTGCCCAACTTATGAATGTAACCTACATTTCCATCTTCGATAAAAAGCTGGTCTTTCAGTCTTCCATTACAGTTATGGATTAAATGGATCCTCCTATTGATGCAGTAACCACGAAATGGATGCTTCTATCTATGCAGTAATGCCAAACTCTTGTTATATCCAATTTTATAAAGATTTTTCGGTGATTCATTTCATATGTTTTGTAACTATCAGGAAACGTAATTAATACATCATTATTTCAATAAATAATTAATAAATAAAATTATTAATATTTAAAAATAGGCTTACTAAAATTATGTACACATAAATGACCCAATATAAGATATTTTTTATATAAGAATTATACTGGAAACCAAAGAATTACTTGACTAGAAAACTTTAAGGAAGGCAAGTTATTAAAATTCACGGAACCCTAAAATGCAATCTGTCAGCGCCTTTAAAAGCTATCATGGTTGCTCGGGCATATTTAGTTATCGTTTCCAAAGCGTATAGAATGGATGATCGCGCATCAACCTAATAGCCTCCTTAACAGCCTGAAATGATTTGATGTTTCATTTAGTGAAGTTTCCATTCGATCACAACAATATAAAGAGCTTTGACATAAATAACATCCGCCTTTAACATTTACATCAGGAAGCCTTCTTCCATACTCTATCAGGTGTTTCACAAATACAACACCTTAACATTTTGGTATAACCATTTTTTATAATAATTTCATGTTACATAATGTTAATGTAATTCTCTCTGGTTTGTTAAGGAAGTCTTCAGAAATGCTTGAAAATGATTTTGAATATTAGTTAGACAGGAATGAAAGTGAAGAAAATGATATCAAAATATGGAAACAATCTCTCTCAAGAACAGGACACACATTTTATTGTCACAGTGAAAATCTAAAACTCGTTCTTGAAAATTTTTCCTACCTTAAAAACCTTTATCAGTAGATGAGTGGTTTTCCTGTTATGTTAAAAATCTGGTAAAATAACTAAGATAATGTTTCTTGATCAATGGTATGTCCTTAATGAGCACATGAAAATAAGCTATTAGTGATAACAAAATAACACATTCTATCATCCCAGATAAAATTTTGAAACTCGTGGTAGGGTAGAAATAATTCATTATCACACTTACCCAACTAATCTTGGCACTACAAGTAATATTATTATTCTCCTTAAAAATATTTACAATAAACCTCCTCCATGAGGATGCAAGAGCAAATAATTCGTTACATGAGACCAATGGTAGATCACTGGTATTTTTTCAACCAGTAAGATTGATTCTTCAGACAGTAAAAGGAACAGACCATATGGGTTTGAAGCAAGTCTTCGATATTTAGAAAAAGCTGTTTGATGTGATAGAAGGCTAACGTTCAACAAGATATTCGATGAGGAGAGGATATATCGTGACTCATATTCGCCTCTTGGTTTATAGCTGTAAGGAAAAGAGGCAAGACTGAACCAACAAATGCAAGATTTCATTCTACATGGAAAGATATCACGATTATGTGTATAAAACAACAATTCTACACAATTTACATTCTAGATTCTAGATTGATACGTAATATGCAGGGTGGGGGGGGCTACAATCGCCAAGCTTCAAGGACCGACAATGTAAACAGGAAAGGATATGCATTGGCAACGTGGCCTACCGAATTTTATTAGATTGCATGGATCTTTTGTTTGACTCTGTGATGGTAGTGAAAATTCACATGTGCAACCTTTCCAGTTTACATTATCAGACATTGAAGCTGCTTTAGAGAATTATTGGCAATTTTCTGGACAAGATGGATTTGACTACTAACGTCAACTGTGTAAAATTTTTGTTTTCTACACATTAACCTGATATCTTTCCATGTAAAACAAAATCTCAGCATTTTTGGGGGTCAGTCTGCATCTTTCCCTTACACTATAAATCAAAAGGCGATTGTGAGTCGCCACATAGCCTCTCATATCCTGTGAACCTAAACCTTCTATTCACATCAAACAGCATTGTCTAAATTTTGAATTGATCAGTAGTACCTGAGCAGAGTTTACCTCTCTTCTTTTAATCTTCTGAATGTCTGCAACTTCCCTTCGTTTTCCAAGTTCATCTTCTGAGCTTCAAGGCCAGCCCTCTCTACTTCCCACATATTCTGGAGGTCTTATGAGTTTGACGATGAAACGCCCAATATGCTTGAAATGCTGTTAGATGTTGTAGGTGCTTCTTCTTCTGGTTCCTATGCATGATTGTGGAGAGCATTTGACAGCTCAAATATATTTCTTTGGATAATTTAGAAAAGGAAATCTTAATAAATCATAGAAAGCAAAAAATTTAAAACTACCGAATTCAATTATTTTTTTCAGTCTAATTACCCTAGCCAATGTTTAGCTTGTACCCTTCACAGTAAACAGTTTTTATTGAATTCAAGCTAACAATTGAGATTTAACAGTTAGCATAAATTTTTTTTATTTTTATATAAACACTAATTCGGTATTAAAAACATCACTTTTGACAACATATCCATTCTTTCAATCGTAAAAATATATTGGTTAGAAAATGACATACTTCTAATATTGCTGGTTCCTTCTTACATTTATCTCTATTAGTTGCATCTAGAAGCTAAATTTTTCATTATGTAAAGAATTTTCTGACCCATATATGAGAAAGTTAAAAACAAAGGAAAGAGAGACATTTATCAAACATCTTATATTGAAGTCATTTAAGATTCCAACAAATCTTGCCCATAGTTCTCCACCTTTCATATTTTTTGAGAAAATTACATTCTATGACATGTCTATTTGTATTGATTACAATGATATTATAATAAACCACCTCTATCAAGATGCAAGAAAATAATTCTAAAGTTTTCAATATAAAAATGTGTATTGTAGAATTTATGCATAAGCATATATGAGTAAAATAATACAATATTTAAAAAATAAAAAAAACTATTAAATGTATTAAGAATCAAAGGAATTATAGTAGAAACAAATATAGAGGGAAAAAAATAAAAAAAATAAAAAAATTATATCACTGTAATGTGGAAAAAGGGGGAAAAAGGGGAATTCACTCAGTGTATATTTTCTTGGACCCATTGAAAGTTTTTCATTGTCACAACCTGCATCATAAAATTTTTGAAGATACTTTCTTGTCCTAACCCACAAGCATGCACCTCCTAGTCCATTTAAACAAGTGAAGGCCATGAGATACAGGAGGACACATTAGAAAAATTTGACTGATGAATGAAATAAATAGTTAAATGGATCAACAAAAATTACTCAAATAGATAATGGGTAGGTAGAGAAAACAAATGGTTTGAAATAAGTGGTCCAATAGTTAGGAAGGGTTGGTAAAATAAATAGTATTTTATTTTTAAAGTCTATCAATAGTTTCAATTTTTGAAGAGTTGCCCATCTATTATCCGCTGTTTATATATTTCTAAAGAGTTGTTTTTAAAAATTTCAACTAAACTTATACCTCATGTCAAATATGTGATCCCATAGTTAATAAGGGTAGGTAAGAGAATTATTTATTTTGTTTTCAAGGTGAATCAATAGTTTCAAATTTCAAATAGTTGGCTATCTCATGATCCAATGATTACACGAGGTGGTTAATATTTTCACAAAGTAGTTTCAATGGTTAAATATGATAGCTAAAACTTTCAAGTAGTTGTTTCTATAATTTCTCACTAAACTTATGCCGCACGGGAATTCAAAGAACAAATGGTTATGTTGGCTAGGTAAGGGAATATTATTTGTTTTATTTATTTTAAGGTTTAAATGAGGAAATTTGGATGTCCAAAAGGTTGTTTCTATAATTTTATTAAAAAAATATGTAAGTAAATGATTTTACGATTATGTAGGGTAGATAATAAAAATATCTTTTTTTTGTTCTAGAGAAAAATTCATAATTTATATTTACAAAGAGCTAAGTCTAGAATTTTCTTATAAAACTATATTACTAAAAAATAAACAATCAATAATTATGTAGAATAGCTAAGAGAAATACAATTCTGTTTTTATTTTTATTTTAAAAAATAATGACAACTAATTGATCAAAATAAATAAATTAAAAAAATGTTTACATGTGATGTGATATTGTACTTGAATTATTTTATAGTAAAAGGAAAAAATCCCTTCTTATAGTCTTGAAAGCAATTTGAGTACCCCATAGATTGTCGTGAAGCACTTGGACATAATATAAAAGAAAACATTCATAAATGAGCCCATCTTGTACATGCTTGGCATCCTAGAAGTCATCTTTGACCACCTTGATAATGGCATTGTGTGCCTCTTCATCACATGGTGCAAGCACATTTAAGCTCGCCATGTCCTATCTTGCTGTAAGAACAACAAGGCTTTTCTTTCTTCCTAGTTAAATTAGAGTTAGAATCTAAATCTTGTGCATGTGACTAAAATTGGTTAAGTATATTGTGAACCTTTGTGTCTTTTCTTCTTCTTTTGTTTCCCTGTAGATGACTAAGCAACCAAAGATTGTGATCTGGAATTAGAAAGTGAATTAAAATATATCAACTTGGCATGTTCCCATGTCAAGCATTCACAAAACACCTCAAATGAAGGGAGAGTGTCAGCATGACCCAAATAATCCATGGGAGAACAAAATGAGGAAGAAAACAATTGAAAGGGGCATTAAATATATGAAAAAAAGAAATATGCACTCTTTGTCAACCTTTTCCTTTCCAAAACCATGTAAATATCATCTCATGGATCTAAATTTCTCAAAAAATTCATCAATGGAGGAGAAGGAATTAGGTACCAAGGATATCAAATATGACTCAGGTTAAAGTGTCCAAAACTCATTAATACCCTCAAAAAGATCTTAAAATTTTAGCCACATAGCATGAGGCATGTTGTAGGAATTAAGATGAAACGGAATTTTTTTTTAAACATACATGTCATCAAAGTCATACCTCTTTTTGTCTTGTCCCTATGTTGAACAATCTCAAAATGAGGGAAGTATGTGTATCTAAAAGATTATGATTCTACCCCCTCCTAATAGAAATAAAAACCAACCCTTTTGCAGCATTTTATGCTAAGAAATGAAAAAATCAATAAATGACCTAAGCTAAATTCTCTAAGTACCTAGTGTATTTTTTTTAAATGGATGGTAAATCTAGGTAAAGCATAGAACCAAATTTTCAATGCCTTCTCATTTGTTGAAAATGGAGTTTATATGTGCTAGATATGGCCCTAGAAGCACAAAATTGAAGGTCTAGTTTCACATGCATATAAAAAAAATTGAAAAAAAATAAAATTATGACTATTACCACTTGTTTTCTTTCAGAATTAGCTTTATGGGGATATTTTTTTTTGTTAGATTTCAAGCTCATATGACTAAGTTGTTGCTGAAAAACCACAAACAAGTCCAAAGAAAAGAAACAAGGCTTGAAGGGCTAGCTATGCAGGTTGTATTTCTGACATTAACATGACATAATTTTGATATATTAGGTTGACTATGTAGATTTCCTAACATGGCAGATGATGTTGATGATAATCTAGTTGTTGAAAAGGATGATGGCATGGTTGTTGATCTAGATGATGATGAGGTTGTTGACATGGATGCTAAAATTAGTGATGACTAGATGATGGCATCACCATTGACTATGTAGTTTGTATGCTAATGGTTTTATACAAAAATTCATGCAACCCAAAGTCAATCCCAACAAATAGATCAATTTTGCTGTAATTTAACAAGCAATTAGGAGGTTTTTGGAAGTTGCTAGTATGATGGTGGGGTTCTTTTCACCCTAAATTGCCTATATTTTTAAATAAATCTCAAATATTGTTGCAAAAATCATACTCTCATAAAATAATACCGTAAAGATCAACTGCTCAAACTTTGATGAAAAATAATTGATGTATAGGTTTTGGAATACTGTGAATGCAATGGTGAGGGTTTTTTTGCCTGAAAATGCCCAATTTTTTTGCTAACCCCTTGAATTTTTCATGTCCTCAATAAAAACCACTCAAAGCTTCAACTACTAAAATTTTGAAAAACCAACAACCAATCTATAGGTTTTGGTATGTTTTGAACATAATGTAAACCTCTATTTGAGTCCAAAAGGCATGAAAAAATTCTCTCAATAATGGATCCCTCGAGAATATGGATAAGAAATTAGTAGATTTTCTATGATACCATGTTGAATTTGATACCTCAATCTACAAGCACAAAACCTATCATAGAGAAGGATCAAGAAAGGATAATTTTCTCAATAACATGAGAATGTTGTAATGATGCACAAAAAGATTATGTTACAAATGAATGAATAAATCAATTAAAAAGGATAAAGGCATACATATATATAAGATTTATGTGTGGTTAATGGTTTCAACAAATACTAGTCACCAACAATGTAATAGATGGCACAAGCATGCTAACAAAAACTTAACAGTTTTACTATGTATCACCTTTTATGCAATAGGGTCGCAAATCTTGCATCATTTCATATCATAATTATATTATTGATCTATAAATCCTCCTATATGTTGATCCTTAGCCCATTTCTCACATGTGCTATTATATCTTGACTAAGAATTCTTTTAGTATTCAAGATATTATTCCAAATCACTGACCCTTGAGGCATTGGGGGGAGAGAATATGATAACTCCAAAACTAGTTAGTCCCTTTGAACATAAATTAGAGACCACATCACACACTCCAAAGATTGTTTGTTTGTATTGCATACTCTCTATGTATTTATCACCATTTAACACTTTCCTCTGCTTTTCTCCAATTGCTCTCTTCTGGGCAGCTGATGAGCTTGTTTCCATGTGTCACAAGCAGCCTTAAGTGGTCTTAACGGGTGCACATGTGTCGCGAGAGGCCTTAATTGGTCCTAAGGGGTCATGCATGTGTTCTAACACATCCATCACCCCTTAGAACCACATATGACCCTTTGCGATACCATTTGGTCTTATGTGGTCCTAATAGGTCCTAAGGGGTGTACATGTGTTGCAAGAGGCCTTAAGTGGTCCTAAGGGGTCACACATGTGTTTTAGGACCACATATGACCCCTTCCTACACAATTTGGTACTATTTGGTCCTAATAGGTCCCAAGGGGTGCACGTGTGTTTCAAGGGGCCATATGTGGTCCTAAGAGGTCACATGACCCCCTGTGACACCATTTGGTCTTATATGGTCCTAATAGGTCCTAAGGGGTGCACATGTGTTGCAAGGAGCCTTAAGTAGGCATAAGGGATCACACATGTGTACATGTGTCGCAAGGGGCCTTAAATGGTCCTAAGGAGTCATGTATGTGATCTAACACATGTGTGACCCCTTAGGATCACATAAGACCCCTTGCGACACCATTTGGTCTTTTGTGGTCGTAATAGGTCATAAGGGGTGCACATGTGTCGTAAGGGGCCTTAAGTGGTCCTAAGGGGTCACACATGTGCTAGAACACATGCATGACCCCTTAGGACCACATATGACCCCTTGCAACACCATTTGGTCTTATGTGGTCCTAATAGGTCCTAAGGGATGCACATGTGTCGCAAGGGGCCTTAAGTGTTCCTAAGAGGTCACACATGTGTTCTAACACATGCGTGACCCCTTACGACCACATAAGAGCCCTTGAGACACCATTTGGTCTTATGTGGTCCTAATATGTCCTAAGGGGTGTACATGTGTCGCAAGGGACCTTAAGTGGTCCTAAGGGGTCATGCATGTGTTGTAACACATGCGTGACTCCTTAGGACCACATATGACCCCTTGTGACACCATTTGGTCTTATGTGGTCCTAATAGGTCCTAAGGGGTGCACATGTGTTGCAAGGGGCCTTAAGTGGTCCTAAGGGGTCACACATGTGTTAGAACATATGCGTGACCCCTTAGGACAACATAAGACCCCTTGCAACACCATTTGGTCTTTTATGGTCCTAATAGGTCCTAAGGGTTGCACATGTGTCGCAAGGGGCCTTAAGAAGTCCTAAGGGAACACATGCATGACCCCTTAGGACCACATATGACCCCTTGCGACACCATTTGGTCTTATGTGGTCATAATAGGTCCTAAGGGGTGCATATGTGTAGCAAGGGGCCTTTAGTGGTCCTAAGGGGTCATATAAAATAATTATATACTCCTTAGGATGTATACATACACATACATATGTACATACACCTCAGGACATGCTATCAAGGGTCATGTGTGGTCTTGAGGGGTCACACACACGACCCCTCAAGACCACACACAACCCCTAATAGCATGTCCTGAGGTGTATGTATGTCCTAAGGTGTATATAATTATTTAGTGTATTTATGTATGTATGCACGTATGTATTTATGTATGTGTATATATATGTATGTGGACATAGGTATTTATGTGTATGTATTTTTATGTATGTGTATGTCCTAAGGTGTACATATAATTAATTTATATGTATGTATGTAGGTAGGTATGTATGTTTGTGTATGTTTGTATGTAGGTTTGTTTGTATGTGTATATATGTATATGTATGTATGTATGTATGTATGTGTATGTATGTATGTAGGTTTCTATGTATGTATGTGTATGTATTTACATATGTATGTGTGTATTTATTTTCTAATATTATAAACTAATATGATAGAATATATACAATATATATATTTTTAAAGACTTACAAAAAACTAATTTTATATTAAAAACTATTTAAAAAAAATAAATATAAATTAATATTTTAAAATAAATACATTAAAAAAAAAAAAGGTACTTACCACCAAAACGCTTCCGGTAGGATCTCTGTGATTTTTTTCACCCTCCTTAACTCCAAGCTTCTTAATGCAAAATGAGGGAATTGGGTGGATTTTGGCTCTTATATAGGGCAAGGGCTTTTTGGCCAGAACCATTCTATCAGGAAGTGTTCCGACAAGAATGGTTCCGGCCAGAAAGCCTTGCCATGCGAGCGCAACATGGTTGCCAAATTGGGCCAAATCAGTCCAACCAGAAGCATTCTGGTCGGAACCCTTATGGCCAAAATAGGCATTTTTAGCCTAATGTACAACATGGATCCGTGCGATCACCCTCACATTACAACAAAAATTACTCATGACTCAACTCATATACAAACTCCCCCTTAGAAATTATATGGTTATTATAAAATAAAAAATTTTGACTGACATACATACTACTCCCCCTTAGACAACAATGACAAAGGTAAGCAAATACATACAAAAAAAATAAATACAATATATCAAAATTTGGATTATCAAATTTATAGGAGTTCAAAAGTTTTAGAATGGTTACATCTTGAGAAAAATGTCAACAAAATTAGTCTTCAAGACTTTTAGATAATTCTCCCAAGTCTCCAAAAGAGTAGATGTAATCTCTATTTGTGTTTGGATCTGGTATGCAAGTTCTTCCATGGCATCACCTGTACTGATCTCTAGTGTAGCCAAAATTGCCTTTGTTTCCTTATAACCTCTCTGCAAAATTTGTAACTTAGGGACTAAGTGAGTTTGTAATTCCTATAATGATGCAGTCCTTTTTACCTATTCGGCCTCATATACTTTAAGCTTTTGTTGTATACATATAACTGATCTACCAAAAATGGTTGTTGAATCATTTAAGGGGTCAAATGATTCACTCAAAACTTTCAACTCTTGCTTCTCTACCTTCTTCTTGTTATCAATATCATCTAGAAACAATGAAAAGTTGCAAATAGAAGACAAAATTTGTAGGCCTTGCTCTGAATAGAATAAGCCAAGAAAATACCTTCATCACTACTTGAATCGAAACCACCTAAACTATTTTCATCTCTCTTGATGAAACATTTAGTTTCATAAACTTTGAAATATTTAACTGGTGGTTTCCGGTCATGCCACATTTCATAAGGTGTCATTCTTCTATTTTCTCTCAGCTAAACCCAGTTTAGAGTATACACAACAGTATGAAGTTCTTCCTTTCAGTACATATCTGGTATGTTTTCTTTATTCAACATAGTTCTTTCCATGTCCTTGACCATCCATTTTTTCCTTTCTACAACACCATTTTATTGTGTTATTCTTGAGGATGAATATTGTCTTCTGACGCCATGTCTCTCACGGTAGTCTACAAACTCATTTGATGTGAACTCACCACCCCGGTCATATCTTAAAGACTTTAGCTTGCATCCAATTTCCCTCCCAACCATCTTCCAAAAGATTTTGAACCTCTCACATTCTTATGGTTTATCATGTAGGAAAGGGTTTTCTTGCCTCTGCAAATGAAGCCTGAATCTGAAAGTACAGCTGCACACTTGGAACGTACACACAAAAAAGAGAGGAAGATGGGTTGGGATTGGGGATTTGCCTTTAAGTCAAACCTCATTTTTAGAATTAACCAAGTAATGAAAGAAAGTACTTGCAAGTAGATGTAAATGAAAGACTAAATTGTAAATCACCTCAAGGGAGGTTGTATTAGTAATGTTGATAGAAGTGCTTGTGTGGAATTGAATGTTGAAATGAATTTCCTCTTTAATGGTTGAATCCTTGAGTTCAATATAACACCTAGCCTTTAAGGGAGACTTGAGGATGGTGAATGCTAGAAAAGAATGCTTGAATGCTCTGTAACTTTTGATCAATTGTAAATTTCCCACTCATCCAACTTATTGAACTTCCAGTTATGCAAATGAGAGGATGAATACCCCTTAAATAAATGTTAGTGGATTTAAATTTCATCATGTCCCAACATCAGGAGAGTTTCAAGCTTGATGCACAACTAACAATGCAACTCGAGGAAGGGTCCTACCCCAAAATAGGGCTAGAACAGGGGTGCCATGCCCCTGTCTTGGGAGGACAAGGGCACCACACCCCTATCCTACCCATTTCTCCAGGGAAGAGTGCAGACAGGGTGATGCAGAAGCCAAGGAAGAAGATATTTCTCCATGTTGAGTAATCTCTAGCCTCTGATCAGGATAGAGGATTCGAATTCGAATGCATACGGACCCTAATGCAGTGAAAAATTTCTAGGGTCACAATTTTATGACACTACATTTAACTACCACTTTAGTGGGAGTATAAATGTATGCCAATACTATCGGTAAAGTACATGGAAATAATATTGAAATAATTTTACCATGTCAAGGAGGCAAGATGCTCCAAGCCCCAATGGACTTGGGATCTTACGACTTTGATTGACAAAGTGAAAGGGAAGATCGAGAAGGGGTGAAACATGACTACAAATAATAAAGTTCTCTTCCGTATGAGTCATGAAAGCAAGGATACAAAAGATTACGAAACAAAATAAAGCTAACTAGGTCATTCCAAGTATCACAAGAAGGCAAGTATGAGCAGAGTCTATGGCCCCACGTTCAAGCGATCCCACGTGCCTTATCGGGAGGGATGGATTTAAGGTAGGATACACGCAAGAGAAAGAAGAAAGGGAGCATAGTATCACAATGATTTATCCCCCAATCGAGGTATAAACCCAAGGATAATGAACACCAAAGACAAGGCAATGTCTCTTTCCTCGGGGTCAATATGTTGTATCATAACTCATGTATGTATATGCATATTATAATGTTGATTCCCCAAAGAAGGACACTACCTTAGAAGTAAGGGAAGAGATGATGTCTTTTTAGTCAACATGAAAGAGACCAAGAGAGGATCTCAATGCTTTGCATCGTCCCCAAGTCTACATTAAGGGAACAATAGAAGAATAGGGATACACATACAAGAATGATCACAAAGAGAAAGAAAGGAGAGAGAGAGAGAGAGAGGATCTACAGTGCTAATATAGCATAAAATCTGCCTCTCGATCTTGTTGATCACTATTTTGGGAAGGAAAGCAACATGCCAGAGGAGCGATATCAAGCACAATAGATAGAGCTATCACAAGATCGAAACAAGGACTATGCTCATGTTCTAAGTCACTTTGTCCAATTTGAGGAGCTAGGATTAGGGTTTGTGAAAACTCAATTGATAAATGCTTGTACACATCAACATACTCATTCTCACTATCAGAAGCATTAGGATTTGTATTGCCATTATGAATAACATATTCACCATTTCTTCATCAAAGTTCAAAGAAAGAGGAGGGTCAGTGCAAGAAGATGAGTCCACTTTTTGGCCAAAAAGTGGAAGTGTTTTCCCTGATTTTCAGATTTTGTCTCATTTGAGCTTAAATTTTGAAACACTTAGAGATTGAATCTTGGAAAAAGTCAGTAATATAAAAGATAGCCCTCTGAGTGTAGTTTCCAAATATATAATTTATTTTAATACCCACATAATAAAAAATAACTTTTTAAATGGAGTTCTGAAAACTATGTTTTAAAAATGCCTGTTTCAGGACCATACCATGCATGTGTACGACCCACACTTTTTGACACAATTAAAATTATTTTCTCAAACCGTTTTGGGAAATGGTTTGTAACACACTGAAGATTGATGAGCATATTTTTTTGTATTTTTTTTTTTAATATTTTTTTTTTAATTAATTTTTTAATGGCCGTAATTATCTTTTTAAAAATTTGACGTGTACGACCCACATAATTTGATGTAAACTTAACATTTTTTGATTTTTTTTTTTTTTAAATACAAAAGAATTTTGTGTAGATTGATGACATATAATTTTTTTTCCAAAATTCTTTAAAATAAAAAAGTTATTAAATTAACAAAATTAGTTAATATTTCAAATTTATGGACCCGATTTAGTATAAATTAAATGAAAAATAGTTAAAATAATCAATTTTTAAATAAATTTACATATTTAGAATCTAGACAGTATAATCTGAAATGGGTTTTAATTTCATATAAAAATTCTCTAATTAGAGGCGCGTAAACTATTTCTGAAGTTCATATTTGTGCTTTCATTCATGGAGATTTGAATTTGCAGGTCCATGTCTCAGGTGTGGCCATCCCAGGCCTATCCCGGGCCTAATCCCGAGCCAAGTGGCCGGTTGTGGAATCAACTTCCACAAAACGGGCCCCCGTTTTCAAACAAGGGCGGATTGTGGAAAAAAAGGAAAAATGCCATTTAGAAACGGGGGCCCGCTTTTAAACAAAACGGGGGCCCGTTTTTAGAAACGGGGGCCCGTTTTAAAAAACGGGCCCCCGTTTTGTTTAAAAGCGAGCCCCCGTTTTATAACAAAACGGGGGCCCATTTTTAAACAAAACGGGCCCCCGTTACCTTTTGGCTCGGGAGCCCGAAGCACAAACGGGCCCCCGTTTTTTGAAAACGGGCCCCCGTTTATAAGAGCGCATTTTTCAATGCGCGGACTTCCGCGAATTTGTGACTCATTACCTTGCACTTGCCCAGGAGCAAGAACATGAATAGGATAAAAACCATCACATGTTTTGTGCAGCTTATTAACTAGACTTGCCACCTCCTCCCTCTCCTTGAGTCTATAAAAATATGCTACCTTGCTTGTATTTTCATATTGGATATTGGAGATATAGAGATTTCTCTGGATGTTATCTTTTTGTTGAGCATTTACATCAAGTTTCTCTAGTATTATTATTCTGTCCATTTTATTTCTATTTTTTGTTCTAATGGTTTAAATTCAATTTTGATTTTGTTGGTTAACATATTTGTCTTGTCTTAATTCTATGATGGTTGACTCGTGTTACCTTTATTTGTTGAAAGACAACTTGAACCAACAGTTTGGTAAATCTATGAATAATTTACCCTCTGCATAAGGGTGGAACTTCCTGTATATATTCAATGAATTTTGGTTAAAAAAATACACAAATTCTAACTTCACTTTTAACCAGAAAGCGAGTAAAGGCATTCATAATCCTACTACCAAAATAACTTCAAATCTCAGGAAATTTCCTCTTAACATGCATGTGATCGAGTCTTGCTTATGTCTTACAGAACAAGGGGGATTAGAACGTCCATGTAAAATTAACAAAAGACCTACTTATTAAATTCATTGACAAACTTATGAAATTGGAATAACCAAAGAAGCAACAGATACTATAAAAAAATATATATCCCAACAGAGATTTTACGTTCACATTCAAACACACAATTTGAAAGTTGCAGAATAAGTATCATTTCATTCCCTGACAGAATATCTTCCTTGAAAATTCAACACAATCAAAAGGAAACAAAGTTTGCTAATCTATCACCACCAAAAAAAAATTGTCGTTATCAAAGTCAAGTAAATTAGTTTTTATAGCCACAACCTGATTAACAGTTCATGGGAACACAGAAAACAAACCATTTTTGCCCCGCGAATTCAGAGAAACCAATATTTAAACAAAAAAATAAAACTGTTTTTATAACTAACAATTGAAAAGAGACATCATAGCATAGAACGTTCCTAAGAAGTATCATTCTTCTTCCAATCTACGTAAGCAATGACAAAGTGTTGAATGATTGTGCTATGTGCTAGCCCCACGTGTGTCATTCTTTGCTTCCATACTTCCTTCTCACGGTGTATCTATGCTACTTTAGCTAAATTCTCATCTAGATTCTAAATGCACAAGAAAAGAAGGTATTATGTTTTAGACATGAGGCTCAAGTCATTTGAAACCAATCCCTTGGCTTCTTTGATGTGGTTGATTTTCTCTTCTAACTATTTCTAGATTTTTTCCATCATCTTTTAAACACTTCAAACCAACGCAACGAAGCTCATTGTGCATGGAAGATACCAATTTTGCAAGTTGATTCACTAATTTGGCACTCTTCATACGCCTGTCTCACCAATGCATTTCTCCATTCTACATTTTGTTGACACATGTAAAGAATATTATCATCAAAGATAGGGAATGGCTTCTCTGACAAGAACTTCATTAAACCATATTTTAGTACTTCTCTTATCTGAGCTGCCCATTTCTAGAAACCATACTTTCTAGTTTCAAACTAAATATTTCTATTATAAATTCTTAAAAAAATTCAATTTTTTTATTATTATAATATTTTCTACCTAAAAAATGATATTTATTAATTTTTATTATGATAATAAGTTTCAATTATGAATTTGAAAAATAATCTCAAAACTTAATAATATTTATTGATTTATTTACTTCTTTGAATATTTAATCTGAAATTAGTATTTCAAATCACACTTTCTAATTTTTAAAACAAAATTGTATTAATATTTATTATTATTTTATTTTCTGTTTTCAAACTTTATGAATATATATTTTTGAAAGAAAACTATATAAAATAAGAACTAACTTATATATAAAAAATTTGATAAAAAATAGACACTTCATGTAAGATATGATACATATTATTTTCATCTATAATCTATAAATTAAATTTTATTTACAGGCTTTGCTAAGCTTTGTGTAAGTATATTTTTACATGATGAACCACAAAACCATTCTGCATGACCATCATAAAACTTTGAGATCAAAATTATAGTCTTGTAAAGCTAAATGAAATCATTCTTCTAGCTTGTGCGTCTAACGATGTCGCAAAGGCAAGACTACTCAACACTCTTCCATAACAAATAAAGCATTATGCAACTCCAAAAAAATGGTTACATTGAGAATAGGCCAAATTGTTCGTAAAAAATAAGAGGCAAATTTAGGCAACAAAAATCATAATAAATCCTATTCTCAAACACTTCGTCACTATCAATGGGAAAAAGAGATGCTAAAATGTAAGACATTCATCCATCCAAAAAGTGGAAAACTATAGCTACAATGGATGCTTGACATTCTATTAAAGTTACATTTGAATCTTGAAAGGTAAAAGAAATTGCATATAAAGTTTCCAACAAAATAGAATAGAAAAGATATAAAATCATACCAAAACTGGATTCTCATTAAAAAGTTATTTGAGAAGTTGAAGAGAAATCTACCAAGTCCCGTGCAGAGATGCCTTGATGATGAACACTGACAGGAGCACTGCAACTTAATCTCTAACCCAAGGTTTCAACCCTATTAAAACTCAACATGAATGCTCAATAGAATTACAATTCCACTCAAATTCGATTTCCTTCCTTTTCTCTTCCCAGATCGGGCAACCAAAACTGGCCTAGCTGAAGCTCCCACAGTATTAAGGAACTGGAAAATACCAACACAACTTTATCGGTCTCCTCTTGAAATACCATCTTGGGTGGGCTGGAGGATATGGTTACGGTGACTGTCAATTGTACAGCATGGTAACGTCCTTTAAAGGCCATCCATTGCTCTGTGTTTCTTAAATTAAGAGAATTTATTATTACTTTTCAATTCTCTGATTTTTTGAATTTATTATTAATTGTTAGCACTTATGGATGGATATTACTTTCAAATTTTCTAATATTTTGAATTTATTATTTCTTAGTATATGCCACCAGTAGAGCCATGACTAAACCAATGGAGGGAGGTAGAGACAACGAAAGACTAGACACACCAAGAGAAGAGAAGACTAGACATGAAGACCCAGGAAAAGCGAAGCCACAATGCCATCAACAAAAAATGAGGGTGAGCAAATAGAAATGCAAAAAGAAAAGACCAAAGAGAAGAAAAAAGCAAGTACGAGAAAAAGAGAAAGAGCCCGCCTACACCTTTATCAAAGGCATCGTTCTCTTCGCTTGCAGATACACTCCCTGCTCGTCTAGATCTTGAAACTTTGGCACCCACTCCAATACTCTTTCTCCCACTTCTCATGATTTCTATTCAAGCACTAAAAAGTTTATATCAATATTATTAATTCAAAATATGTCCCAACATGGAAAGTACAAAATTACACATGGAGGGTAGTAAGCATGTTATTGGGTTGCTATCAAAATGGGAGGCTATAAATGCCTTTAGAGAAGGAAAAATGGTCATTGACGTCTTGGCTAATGAGGGATACAAATTAAAAGAATGTAAATATTGTCTTTAGAGAAGAGTTAATGAAGGATAAAAATTGAAAGAACGGAAAATTTGGATCAATGTGATAGAGATTCCTTGTCACATCAAAATTATCTAATGTAAATATAGGTAGGAAGGGCTTGTTAAGTACGTGGAGTACAAAAATGTTTAATTTAATTGATTTATGGTTCAATTTGGTTTATTTTTTCAAAAATCAACTCTTAAAAAATCAATTGATATCTAACCATCCAAGTATTTAAACATTTAGTGGAACATCTCAAAAAACACACTTTATATAAAATACAATTGATATCTATTGCATCCTCTTTTATGCAAGTGTTAATTATAAATGAAAGTTTGATGAGCACAAATTTAATAAAATTCACTAATACATTTAGCCAAAAATTCCGACGGAGAAGGTATTTTGTGATCAAACTTGATTTTTTTTTGAAAAAATGCCCAATTTCGTCGGAATTCCGACAATAATCCAATGACATTAAGGTTTTTTTGAAAAAGTGCCGATGTTCATCGGAATTTCGACGAATGCGTGCATTACTTTTTAAAAAAAAAAAGACCAAAATCCCGCCTCTTTACAAAATCCCGCCTATCTCATTCGTCCCGCCTCTGTAGCGATCATTGGTGACAAACACGGCCGCAGCGGGGAATGGGGGAACGAAGTGCCATGGGCTGGCACATAACCAGCAAGGACGACCACAAGGGAGCCCAAAATGGGTTGTGTAAACAGCGACGCCCGGGCCTCCGTCAACAGCAATAAGAGCTACGGACGGAGGAAGAAGTCATCTTTGAGAAAGATTTATGGATGCGAGCGCTCTTGAGGATTGGTATTTTTGCGGTGAAATTTTCTTGAACTTGTGCTACAGTTGTATCAACAAAATTCCTTGCTAGTTAGGGTATTAGAACAGATTAATCAAGATAATTTTCGGTTCATTTTCGTTACATTAATATGGTTGGAAAATAAATCTACATCCTGATACAAGATTGTAATCTCCTCCCCCATCACCCCCATTTCTCCCCGTGTAATACAGAGAATCCAGACAGAGAGGTACATTATATTATATATCTCATCAAGATGAGTATTAGTCATTCTTGTTTAGGTATGGAAATATTTTGCGAGAGGAAATATTGTGGATGTGATTGAAAAAGCAATAGTAGAAAGCATATCCAATGAGTAAGTTTTAAGATGCATTCATGTGGGCCTTTTATGTGCACAAGTAGATGCATTAATTCGGTCGTCAATGATCGGTGTACATGCAATGCTTTTAAACTCTCCAACCTCTAGAATTATAGGCACAAATTCAACTACTTCACCGATCACTCATTCAATCCATCCATCTATTAATGATGAAACTGTATCAGATTTAATTCCTAGATAATCTTGTTTATTCTTTGCACATTAGAATAATAATAAATTTAATATCAAGTAGGTAGTATTTTTTACAATTTTAATTATGTAATACTTTGTCATTATATATCAGTGAGTCATATGAACTCACACTTCATGATTAGTATGTAATATCTCCAGTTAGAATATTAAGTAATATTTCACTAAATTTCTCACCTCAAAAATTTCTCCACCTTAATGATAGTTAATGTTAAGGATTGAATGAAACAAACTCTTGTTCATGGATCACCTTCTTGGCCTCCTATGAAAGTCAGTCTTTGTGTGGTCTACCATGACCATAATCAGGGTCTTAATAAATGCATTAAATACTCTCTATTATCAATAAGAGAGTTATCATAATATAGTCGTGGCGAGTGGTTACAAATTAGATTAGTGGGTCTATAGTTCCCACTTGGTTTGTACTTAGAAACATTATCATTTCTTAGTTGTATGGAAACTACAAATTCATGCATCTAGCCAACAATACACACTAGCTATTATATGATTCCACTAATGAGAAAAGCCTAGTCAATCTTATAGTTTGTGGAATTAGTCATGTCCCTCATATAGAATATCTATATATGGAGTATTCTTGCCTATAGATTGCCTATTATTTTGCTTAATAATGTGATTATTTCACATACATCATAAAAGTGCCCTTCTAATATGTTTGTTCATCAATCTTGAAACCATATTTTTATTAACCAACCAATGATAAGAATTATCTTAAACACGCCTCTATATTTGAATCCTACTAGCTTTGATAATCAACCATAATAACCTTAACAATGCATCGACGACAATAATGCCTAATAAATCATCAATTGTCTTAGGTGAATCTAGCCAAATCCAACCCATCAAATCCACTAATCTCCCTTGCATCCCAATCATAAAATTTTATGGTTGTTGGAACAAGCTTGGGAGATTTATTTCTTCCTTTGCAAATCAACATACCCTATTTTGGTTTCCCAAATATTTACTAAATAACTTTGAAGATAAATTGGGAAGAGAATCCATCATATAGATATTTCTTTTCAACATCCTTAGAGGACATTGTTTTGTCTATCATTTATTATAATAGCTAATACCCAATTTTTTTATAAGATAACAAGCAAAACCTCCTCTTCACAAACTATGTTTTCCTTAATAATCCAAGAATGAAAAAAGGAACCCACATAAAAATTACTTACTCCCTACCATGAAGGCAAAAGAACATCCAATTTAAAGATAGATGTACCAAAAGGAAAGAAATATCACCTCAAAATCTATCTTGAACTTATACATTGAATCTATACACATGAGAATCCGCTTAATAACTCTCTCACAACTTTCAATGCTAGAAGAATGAGTGTTTTCACAAGACTTTCATACTATGATATTTATATCAAGATTCACTTGCATAGTTTTAGAGTCAAGCTGACCCATTCTCATGAGTAGTTCCTATGAACCCCTCATAAGAATGGATCACTTAGTACTCATTTCATCAAAGTGATGCTCATAATATTATTGAAAAATTGTATTATTGTTCCAAATTTTGTGGATATTTAGGAGACACAAATAAAATATAAATGTAATCATTCCATATTTTTGTAGGAGATATTGGAATGAGACTAATAAGAAGAGTAGTAAACATGAGTCACAATGAGCACTTTAGAATAAATCTAAACATTATAAGGAAGAGTAGCTTGGAAAAATAGAAGCGTAATTTATTTTCCAATATGCAAGATTATTACTTGGGAAAGAATCTTGAAAGAGGATTGAAAAGATTCCTTGAGCTAACATTGTCTCACTTATCCAAAATTATGAGGAAGGATTCACTAATGAAATGGTCATTAACAAGATGGAGAGAATAATAATTTAGCTTGGCCATGACACAAAGTCTTAGAATAGATGCCAACCTTGGTGAATGGAATGAAAATCCCAAACAATTAATGAGTGGTGAGACAAGTAGAGGCATCTATAAATTTTGTTTTGAATATATATAAAATAAAGAAAAAATGGGACTAAAACCAAGGGAAATGCACATGGAAAGGATATGATGAAAATCAAAATAAATAGTTTGAAGATAATATTAGCTACCTAAAGGATATTCCACTTGATTATTTAGTATACCATAACTATTTTGACAAATTTTGAAACCATTAGAGTTACCTTTTACTTCTGTAGATGAGGCATTCATTCATGTTGATGAGGTAACCTCCATCCCAAACCACCTATTTCACTCTTCTTCCTTTGTGTACCTCTTTTATTCTTCCATTACCTCTTCGCTTACCTAAATTC
This sequence comes from Cryptomeria japonica, assembly GCF_030272615.1. NCBI lineage: Eukaryota > Viridiplantae > Streptophyta > Pinopsida > Cupressales > Cupressaceae > Cryptomeria > Cryptomeria japonica. The sequence continues at coordinate 227,449,212 of NC_081407.1, forward strand.
AATCCAAAACATAGTGTATATAGCATCAAAAAAATTCCATATTTGATTAATATTATCCACAACATATCGAAAAGACGAATACCACACTTACTGTGTCATCAACCAAAAATAATTTACTTACATATTCAAAGAGTTCAATAATGGAGAAACATCCATGCGGTGCTCTACACATGTCCTTGAAGGTTCAAGAAATACTTATCCTCTATTGGTCCAAACTTTAAATCACTTTCCATGCATGAAAATAATTGCAACCATACACAATTTCCCACCCAATAGATTCTCTCAAACTAGTTTACTATCTTAACATAGGGTCAAGGAAAAGTGGGCCAAAATAGGAATCCAAGTGTCTTAAAAGCCTTCAAGACCATAGTGGTGAGGATTTAATTTCTTTCTTTAGTGGTATCTTTCTGTAGTATAATTAGTTGGGGATTGTATTAGGACCTTTTCCTAATTAAAAAAAAAATATAAAGATTACATCCCTAAATATTGTATTCATAATAGAATAAATTTCTGCAATATTGAGACTATATTCATAATAGATTTATAGTGATGAATAAAGAAATATTTAAGATTATCAAAAAATTGATGTTTTCTTTCTCCCAACCGTCATTGGATATTGGGTGATCTTTGAGGCATTATGTCAAATAGTTCATGTGCCTTATCTAAGCTTACATATTTTGCATGCATGTGTACCTGTGCAGTTGCACTACAACATCTATACTCACTAATCACATTTGGTTGGAAGTTTCTAAATCCATTTCAAACACATCTTGTGCATATCCTGCAATCTATGCTAATGGTGATTGTCTTTAATGGCTTCATTGTGTGCATAATTGATTGGCTCTTCACTCCTAAGACCTTCAAACATCTTTAATAGCTTCATTGAGTTCTTTTGTCTTCCAAATTCACCTGCACCAACTTGAATTCTCCTTCAATTCTTGATTGCCTGTTCACTTGGAATTGAATTGATTTTATAACTAAGAGATCACTTGATTTTATATGTCTTGAAAGCATTTTATCCCGATGGATTTAAATTAAAGTACTTTCTCTTCTATCTAGTATTGGTAGAGCAGATCCTTTTATGATATGTAAGTTGAGAATATTTTATGAAAGGTCCCTAAATGAATACACTTTAAACTGATTTTAATATACCTTGAAGTGTGCAATATGGAAGGTTTGTATTCTTAATCTCCTGCCCATTTCTTAATTTAAAAGATGATATCTTTATTAACTTGATTTCTCCTTAAATTCTTGATGAATGCTTGATTGCACGTTCACTTGGAATTGAATTGATTTTATAATTAAGAGATCACTTGAATTGTAGGTAAACCCCTTCAAATGACAGGGTAGGCTTCCTTTTATACCTAATATATGTCTTGAAAGTATTTTAGTGTGATGGCTTTAAATTAAAGTACTTTCTCTTCTATCTGGTATTGGTGGAGCATAGGTTGCATTGCATCATCCTAGGATACATATTTTTGCAGATACGACACAAGTTAAATGTATCCCAGGCCGATGCAAAGCAACCTCTACTCTAGAGATCACCAAAAAATAGAGAAAGAACTTTAATTTAATGCCATCAGGATAAAAGTCTTTAATCAAGACAGATAAAATTTGAGTTTGATTGTCATCATTTACTTTGCCAAATTCTTCACACATAACTCCTGAATCAATTTCCTACTCACAAGAATTTTATTATGTCTCAAATATAGGGAAATAGAAGGTTTCAAATAGTAAACTTCAACATGCAACTAAATCCATTGACTAGCGAAAACAAAATTAAGAAACGGTTTGATCATCTGAGAGATGTTGTAGACTTGCAACTCACCAGCTAAGTTTTTACGGGTAAGAATTTTTTTTGTTTTGGTTATGGTTGTGGTGTTTATGGGAGACATTTACAAATTTATATCTATTTTCACTATTTAATGGTTTATGGGTTTGTAATGGTAATTTAATGTTCTTTCATATTTTTGTATATATTCTTTATAATAGCCTATTATATTGATTTGTTCTATTATGCATAATGGTGTGGGTCAGACGGCTTTGCCGTCGGTGCATGAAAGCATTGAACAAGTTCTACTTTTAAAAATTACATGAAACATTTTTAATTTATTTGATTCAGTGTTATTTGCAAAAAATGATTATCAATGATGTTTCCTTTCTCCAAGAATTGTCTAGGACCTTTCCATCAGATAATATGTAACATCGAATGACTAAATCTTTTCATTACAAATGCTTATTTTATTTAATTATTATCTGAGCGTGAATTAAAATTTATATCTGTACGGAAGCAGAACATACAAGTTCAAGAGTCATGTGCAAGCAAATTTCCTAAAAGAAAGCAAGCAAGCATTATCTTGAATGACATGGAAACAAGATAATCAGCTGCCTAGAAGAGAGCAATTGGAGAATGGCAGAGGAAAGTGTTTAAGGGTGATAAATAGATAGATAGTATGCAATACAAACAAACAATGTCTGGAGTGTGTGATGTGACATCTCTAATTTATGTCCGGAGGGTCTAACTAGTTTTGGAGTTCCTGCTAAACCTATTGGGCCATGCTTGGAGGAAATCAATGTGTTCATGCAAGGAGCACCTTTTTTCTATTATGAGAATGATACTTTTGCACCGAGGGATATTTGAAAGTCAATATCCAAAAATTTCTATGGTGTGGAAGAAGAGTTGGCGGACTCGAAGTATAATTGTCAGCTTTCAGAAGACCAAGAGGTTATGTACACAATCTCCCAATAGAAGAGCAATTTTAAGAATTACCTCTTCCCCCCATGACTATTCAAGAAGCACTTCCTCAAACAAAGGACTATTGTCCTCCATGCGATCAAAGAAAAAAATTAAAGCATAGACCCTAGACGATGTGGTGGTGTCCTTCGTGAAGAACTCTACACTATAATTGAAAATTCACGAGGGAAACTGCAAGATAGTGAAGAGAAATACAATCTTGAAAAGTGGGAAGAATGGATCTTGGTGTGGGTGGGGCCAAGTCAGGTGGCTCCTCTAGAGGTTGACGAGATAGAAATCATATTAGGATCTGAAAAAGATCACACTCGTGGAACTTCATGTGCGAGTGATCAATTGCGGTGTTTGGGTAATGCATTCCAAATAGATACAGTTGCATTCCAAATGGATACAGTTGCATGTCATCAAGACATTACCCATTTGGAATGCAACTGTATCTATTTGGAATGCATTACCCAAACACCACAATTGATCACTCGCACATGAAGTTCCATGAGTGTGATCTTTTTCAAATCCTAATATGATTTCTATCTTGTCAACCTCTAGAGGAGCCACCTGACTTGGCCCCACCCAAACCAAGATCCATTCTTCCCACTTTTCAAGATTGTATTTCTCTTCACTATCTTGTAATTTCCCTCGTGAATTTTCAATTATAGTGTAGAGTTCTTCATGGAGGACACCACCACATCATCTAGAGTCTATGCTTTAATTTTTTTCTTTGATCCCATGGAGGCCAATAGTCCTTTGTTTGAGGAAGTGCTTCCTGAATAGTCATGGGGGGGAGAGGTAATTCTTGTGGTCGCTCTTCTATTGGGAGATTATGTACATAACGTCTTGGTCTTCTGAAAGCTGACAATTATACTTCGAGTTCGCCAACTCTTGTTCCACACTATAGAAATTTTTGGATATTGACTTACAAATATCACTAGGTGCAAAAGTATCATTCTCATAATAGAAAAAAGGTGCTCCATGCATGAACACATTGATTTCCTCCAAGCGTGGCCCAATAGGTTTAGCAGGAACTCCAAAACTAGTTAGACCCTCCGGACATAAATTAGAGACATCACATCACACACTCCAGACATTGTTTGTTTGTATTGCATACTATCTATCTATTTATCACCCTTAAACACTTTCCTCTGCCATTCTCCAATTGCTCTCTTCTAGGCAGCTGATGAGCTTGTTTCCATGTCATTCAAGATAATGCCTGCTTGCTTTCTTTTAGGAAATTTGCATGCAAGAGACTCTTCAACTTGTATGTTCTGCTTCCGTACAGATATAAATTTTAATTCACGCTGAGATAATAATTAAATTAAATAAGCAATTGTAAAGAAAAAATTTAGTCATTTGATGTTAAATATTATTTGACAGAAAGGTCCTAGACAATTCTTGGAGAAAGGAAACATCATTGATAATCATTTTTTGCAAATAACACTGAATCAAATAAATTAAAAATGTTTCATGTAATTTTTAAAAGTAGAACTCGTTCAATGCTTTCATGCACCGATGGCAAAGCCGTTCGACCCACATCATCTCTCGTCATCGGAATTCCGACGACCACTAATGAAAGGCCCGACAAGGATGCTGTGCATCCGACGACACTCCTCTGTCGGAATTTTATACTTTGGTGTTGGAATTCCGACGACAGCCCGAGATGGCGACGGTATTCATTCGTGGAATGAGCATGCATGGTGGCCGTCGAAAAGGTTGGAGGTAATGTCCAAATTGCGATGACCACAAGGATAGTCGGAACTTCCGACACAAAGTTTTCGACGGCCTTTTTTGTCGATAGTGCGACGAAATGTGGTCGGAATTCCGACGAAATCTGGTCGGAATTCCGACGATTGGCCGTCGAAATCTTGACCCAAATGTACTAGTGATTGTAAACTTTAAAAAATTAACCAAACTAAAATATAAAACAAAATACAGAAATGCAATAGAATCCATGTATATAAATTCAAACTGATATCAGATAGATCATATATTTAAGAATTGTAAATCTTTTTTATTGCATAAAAACAAAGCTTATTATTTGTATCAAAATTTATTTTATTTCATGGACAGTGTTTATAATATATATATTAAGAGTAAGAAAGCTGCAAATGAAAGCTTATTCCACATGATCGCTCCTCATCTTAAGGACGAGGCTAGCCGTGCAGAAGCTTATAAGCAAGAGTCTCAGTGTTTGTGATAAATAGAATAAGAGAGCCGACCTTCCAGTTGATCCTTTTGTACAGCCACTTTACCGATGCATTGTCTTTCATTAATCGAGGACACCTCATTGCCACCTCGCTCGTATGCTCTAAAGCCATAACAGCACTCAATACTTTGTCCCTCTTTCCAAATAAATCCTGCAAATCCCCTGCTGCTTTTGTCGTCTGGCGGTTTGTATAACTGAAACTTCTCTCGCACGACAAAAGAATCTCAGGATCGGGCAGAGGATTCCGGTTTATCTTTAGACGTATCACATAATCGTACACTTCCTTGCCTTCTTTCACCACTGCTTGGGCTGCATCATTACCAAAAACAGGACTACTGCAACGTTCAACACTAGATAACCCATCGCAATTCTTTTTCCTCTGCTGTTTTACGCTCACGATAATCCAGCGATATATTATTTGGGCAAACAAATTGGGTATTATATAGTGAACTTCTATCTATTTTGTTAACTTTTGCGTGGAATGGGACATACTGCCGACATTAAATTTTACTGCTCTAAAATTTATACAATTATGTTCACGATTCTTTTTAACAAATAATATGTTAAACGTGTAAACACTGTAGGTGCTTCTTCTCCTTGTTCTTATGTATGAATGGCCAAAGTAACTAGCTTATATATATTTTATTTTAATATCTCTTATATATATATATATATACACACACATTCTGAGAGATATCGGGGCACATGATAAAAATAGGTGCCTCAAAATAGAACTATATAATATTATATTATTAATGTTTGTTACAATAATATGTAATATTATTATTACAATTATTATTATTATTTTTTAGTCATTTGTGTAATAATATTATAATATACTATTATTATTGTAAAGCGAAAAATCGCGATCGAACCCTAGTTGCTCTCCCCTCTTCCAACTCCGAGGAGAGAGAAGGGAGGTTTGCTAGGATTCGATGGTTTTCACTTAGGGGAGAGACTTTACATTCAAAAGAGGGGTTGAAACTCATAAGATCCAATCCCACACAATGTAAGATTGGATGCTAAATGAATTTCAAGGGTTAAGAAAGCAAGGCTACCCTCTTTTGTAAAGAATGTGCATAGGAGAATTAAGCTAAACATGCATAGAAAGTGATAAAGATTCGCTTATAAACTGAGATAGAAATATAATATGAAGCTGCGGACCTGGAATTAGCAGTAGAATGTCGATATGGCGTTGTCCTGCAAATTTGAGCAAAAGTTGTCGGGACGATGGCGCCTGGCGCCACGGTCCTCCGAAAAATCCGTCAAACGAAGGGGGATCGGTTCATCTCTGCACAAGGATTCCAGATCTTCAATTTCAGCCGCGTACCTGCAACCTACACACAGAAAAGCGAAGACGATTGGGGGGTTAGGGATTAGGGGTTTGCCTTTAGGTCAAAACCCAGTTTTGGAATTAACCAAGAAATGAGCAAGAGCTGTAAATGTAAATGACTGTAAAACAAGTACTAATACCTTGTTCTAAGGATGTTTGTATCCTTATGTGCAAAGGTATAGATGTTGTATGTTGTATGTTGTGGCATGTAGTATGTGATCTCCTCTTCAATGGTTGAATCCTTGACTTGAATGCAACACTTACCCTTGAATGGAGACTTGAAATGATCAATTGCTTGAAGGAATGCTTGAATGCTTGAATGCTTGAATGTTTGAGTATAGTTTCCACGCTTTTTCCCCCATGTATCCGTTATCTACAAATGAGAGAGGAAAATGTAGTTTATATACTTGTCATTTAGGGCTAATAGACTGATTTTCCCGACCTTAGGCCGACCAGGAAATGTAATTTCCAAATTGCAAACAAAAAGACCCGAGCCCCTTAGGAGACCGGGCCCAAAATAGGACCCAGGGATCAGAGCGCTGGGGACCATGGCCCTGGGGCCCAGGGCGCCCTGGTCCTGAAGGACCAAGGCGCTGGGCGCTCTGGTCCCACCTCCCGGGACAGCAGGGTGCAAGGAGGTTCAGGCCAGGGTGCTTGAAAAATGCAGTTTTCAGTGTCGTGAGCAAGTTTTGGGGTCTCCATTCAGGTTGCGTGTTGCGTCGCCATCGTGAAGACCGAAATGCAGTCGAAATTGCAAGTGTCGCAATTTTAGGACGCTACATTTAGCCCCCACTTTAGCAGGAGTATGTATGCTCATACTTCCGGTAAAGTACAAGGAAACAACATTGAAAGACTTTCACCACGTCAAGGAGGCAAGATACACCAAGCCCCCAGTGGACTAAGGATCTTACGACTTCGATTGACAAAGTAAAAGGGAAGATCACGAGGGAGAACCATGACTGTCAGTAGTAAGATTCCCTCACTATGAGTCATGCAAGAAAGATATCAAAAATTTTCAAGGCAAGGTTAAATTTACCAAGAAATTTTCAAGTATCTTGAAAAGATATGAACGGGATGTATGCCCCCCTACGTTAAAGCGATCACACATGCCTCACCGGGGGTGATTGTTTTAACGTAGTGATACACATAAGAAATGAGAAAGGAGCACGTTATCGCAAGGATTTAGCCCCCAAGTGTGAGATAAACCCAAGGATAATAGACACAAAACATAAAGCACGAGGTGACTTCACTTTCCTCGGGGTCAGTATGCTGTATGATAATTCATGTATATGTATCATATGTATGTATGCATAATTGTTCTTCATTCCCCAATCAAGGAAGGTCACCTAGAAGAAGGGAACACATGTGTCTTTTGAGTCAACATGAGAGAGACCGAGGGATCTCAATGCTTTGCATCGTCCTCAAGTAGACAACACCAAGGACAACAAATAGAAGAATGAGAATAACATATAGAAGAAGTAACAAAAGAGAGGGGGAGAGAATCTGCTATGCTAATGTAACTAGTCTAGCACGTCATCTACCCCCCGATCTTGCTGATCAATGTTTCGGGAAGGCAGGGAACACGCTAGAGGAGGAACATCCAACAGAGCAGATGGAGCTATCACAAGATCCAAACAAGGGCTATGTTCATGTTCCGAGCCACATTGTTCTTGTCTAGGAGCTAGGATAAGTGCTTTAGAAAATTCATTAGATAAATGGTTATCGACATCAACAAGTTCATATTCACTATCAGAAGCAAGAGGAGTAATATTTTCATCATGCATAACATTTTCATCTATATCGTCATCAAGATTTATAAAAATAGGATCTTTAACTCACACAGGATCAAGACCATCATGCATCTTATGTTTAGGAGATTTAGGCTCAATGTCCGGCTGAGGAGAAAATGGAATAATGCTTGTTGAAGGTGTTTTTGGAGATTGCAAAGTTTGAGAAGCAGCTGCCTGAGCCCTAAGACGATGCTTTCGTCGGCGTTCACGTGCAGAACGATTACGTCTAGTCTTAGTAGGAAGTGGAGAAGACTGAGGAGGAGGAATGTTCTCATCCTTAGCACTTGGGTGTTTAGATTGTGGTCTCTTAGGCTGGATAATAGGAGAAGAAGAAGGTCTCTTCTCTCTATAAAAAGAAGGAGGAGGAACTGCTCCATATAAGGGAAGAATATTTGGTTTAGGGAGAAGACCAAGTCCATCATGACGAGGAGGTATAGGTCTACTCTTAGGAAGTTTATTAGGCATAGACATAGTCACATCTATAGGGATGGGTTGGGAATCTTCTTGAGGAAAGACATTAGTTTTATCTTTCAAAGGAAGAACTTCCTTCTCAAGAATGATAGGAATGTCAAGTTTAGGTGTTCTAGGTTCACTTAGAGATAAGATCATATCTATTTTCCACTTTTGATAAGATTTGAAAAGATGATCACTTCGCGGAGGAAGAGATTGGAATTGTTTAGGCCAAAAGTAATCAATAGGAACACTAGAAGTTCTTTCAGCTGGTTTAAAGAGACTATGATTGACAGTAACAACTTCACCATTATGGGGAAATTTCAAACACTTATGAATAGGAGAAGCAATAGCTTTCATGGAAGATAGCCAAGGATAGCCAAGCTTCACACGAAATTGTTCAGAAGATGGAATAATAGCAAAGTTCACATCAAGGGATTTGTTATGGACTCCAATAGGCAATGTAATAGAACCAATTGCGGGAGAAGAAAATGCATCAAATAATTTCACAATCACATCTGTTTTGTCATAGATCACTTGATTCAATTGCAAAGTAAAAAGGAATTCTTCAGTAATAACATTAACCATGCACGAAGGATCAATAAGCACTCCACGGCAAGGTGTATTCTTGACTTTTGCAACTATGTATAAAGGACCATCAGGTGCCCTAATGGTTTCACTGGAATCAAATGTGATGGAAGGTTCTTCAGGGATTTCTTGCTGCTCTACAAAGTTAATCATATTCGGAGTCATAGACACAAGACCATCAGATGAGAGAGAGGAATCATTAGCCTCAATCGCATTAGAGGTATGAGAAGGCAATGGATCAGTGAAAATCTGAAGATTTTGGTTAGGAGGAGCTACAGATGTGTTGCCTTTATCATTCACTCCAGAAACAGAAATAGTATTATTATCAATCAAATCCTGAATTTTACCCTTTAAAGAAAAACATTTTTCAGTATCATGACCAGGCTGACGATGAAATTGACAAAAGGCTTTGTTATCAAAATAAGGTGAAGTAATCTTTGCAGGATCAATTTGTCTTATAGGAGGAAGAGTAAGCACATTTTGTTCCAATAACTTATTCATAATACTATGCAATGATTCATTCAAAGGAGTATACTTTCTTTCTTTCTTGAAAAATTTAGAAATGGGAGGCACACCTGATGCTGCATTCACATTGTTGTTGATGATGTTTTCATTGAATTTGATGGAATCTCTATTCGGTTTAAACTTCCCAAATGGTTGTTGATTGCTATCACCCTTATCACTCGGAGCCATAGGATGTGATTGTTCCATTTGACTCACAGTCAGTTGATAATTGTGAAGAGTTGCACACAACTGTTGGAAAGAAGTAAACTCAGAAAACAGAAGTTTGTCTCGAATATCTTTTTGTAAATTAGAAATAAAGATTCTTTGAATATCATTATCAGGCACTGGAAAAGAAATGTGAGCATACAAATGCTTATATCTACCAATGAAATCAGTCACTTTTTCTTTAACACCTTGTTTACAATGCATTAAATCAATCAAAGTAACTTTAGGACTTATATTGTTTTGAAATTGTTGAATGAAAGCATTTGCAAGTTGTTCAAAAGAAGTAATAGAATAAGAAGGCAACGAGCAATACCATTGTAGGGCTTTGTCTCTTAATGTTCTAGTAAACAGTTTTGCAAGCAACCTTTGGTCATAAGCAAAATCAGTACAAATTGTTTGAAAAGTCTTAACATGTGTTAGAGGATCTCCTTTACCATTATAAAGCTCCAAATGCGGGATTTCAACATGTTTAGGAGGGATAGCTCGAACAATGTCAAGAGAAAGTGGGCTCGCAACGTCAAATGTGGGCACACTAAACTTAGATTGATTCATAGAGGCAATTTGTTGCTGTAAAGAAGAGACAGTTTGTGCTAGATTGTTAATGGTCGCTTCAATCGAAGAGTTCATATTAGACGTGTTAGATTGAGATGGAGGTGTTATGTTATTGAAAGAAGGTAAAGAGTAAGGTGGTGGGACTCTATGATAATTAGTCATAGGAGATGATTGGACAAGAGGAACACTACAAGGAGGGATGGAATGGTTAAACGAATTGCCCCCTTGCGTCATGTTCATTTGTGAAGATATAATAGGGACACTCATTGGAGGAATGAATGAAGAAGTCGGACTGAATGAAGGAAGAGGGTTAATTGAAGAAGAAGGGTTGCCCCCATGACTAGTAATCACGGGAGGAATGTCTTGTATAGAAGTACTCATGATGTTTGATATAAAGGTAGGTATACTAGCAATAGGAGTTGTCAAAGGAATAGAATGATTGTCTTGTGTAGGAGGTTGTGTATAACCCAAATTTTCAGCACAACTCTTCATAGGCATCACATTTGAATCCACAATGTGTACAATACCACGCAAAATATCAATTCCATTCTTATCACTTTGAAGCATACGTTTTAGACCCTCAATTAAAGGAAGAGCTTGACTATCAGGGTATTCTTGAGACATCCATTGTCGAAAATCATCAAATTGGTTATCCAATTTCAAAAGTTGTTCTATAGAAACCTCATGGAGAGCTTCTTCATCATTAGGAGGATTAGAGGAATTACCCATGTCCTCGTTAAAAAGGCTATTCAAATTAGGTTCCATTTCCTCAGTAATTAAACCTTGGAAAGACTTAATTCTACGGCTTCGTCTAACGGGAATAGTGTAAGTAGGGCTTATTGTTGTAAAACTCATGCACTAGAAAGAGAGAGAAGATTTTGAATTTAGAGGTAGCAATTTTCAGTAAAATCAGCCAATCTTCTGGATTTAAGCTGTTAAATGCAATCACAACAGTCTCTCGAAATTTCGGAAAAAATGTCCGGGACCGTGGCGCCCGGAGTGCAACACGGTCCTTGCAACTTTTTTCGAAATTTGCAGGGATGAAAGGTATGATGATTTTAGGGCTAATCTGAAAAAATTGAGGGATTTTACAATCTGTAGATAGGCCAAATTAAAGTTGCAATCTCAAAATTGAACCCTATCAAGATTGTCAAAAAATGCAAAATTTGAATTTT